>NC_039270.1:24644561-24672235 GCF_003368295.1 Carassius auratus | reverse complement strand
TCTAAGAACTTGCCACTTGACATTTATTTTGTATCTCAGGTATCCTTAAGGTCAGGTATCTGAAATGGAAGCCTACTAACATCAACAGCTTGGAGAGATCTGACCCTTTTGTAGATCTCCCACCGAGACCTCAGTCTCTGGGTACAGTAGTGGCATTAGGAGGCCAGACAGGCACACAATAGTCTCACACCAGAGCAGATGTTTCCTAATAACAGTAGCACAACCTCGCTCATTACATGCCAAATGCTAATATTCTTCACTTCCAGCAGATCACAGGGAGATTTGGTGGCTGAGAATGTCCTGTAATGAGCATCTTCACCTCTCAAGCTTAATAATGAGTAGATCCCAGGTATTACCCTGCAGGTAAGATGCTGGCAGATTCCCTGGTTATAAGACATTCATCCCTTTTGTCTGTGAAACATTTTCAGCACATCAGTTGGTAATGATATATACTTTTATTATCTAGAAAAACAGTATGATTAATAATCAAAGCATTATTTTAGTGCATATAGTTAACTGTCTCATATGATTTTAGGACATCATGATTTATCCACCAGCCTAGTTTTAATTGTGCAAACTGATGTTTTATTGTACGTTTTGGCTCATGCCGCCTTTAAAGGCCACTTGAATTAAGCTGTGTGGGCCTGCACAGGACTATGGCTTGGAAACATCTAGAATGGAAAACAAGATGAACCTCAGACACAAAGGTTTTAACCCATAGTGGAAAAACAGCATTGGATTCCCTTCCAGACCTCTAAAAAGAACAGGGATATTTCCACTCTGTGTTTTCTCCAGAGCATTGGCATAGTGAGCAGAGATAAGGCCGTACAAAAGAAGATTATTTATTCATGTGAGGGATAAGGTTGCACACCTCCCCGTCCTGACCATGGGTACCCAATCAAAATGATTCCCAGTTAATTTCCTGGCCCTATCAGGTTTTCAATAATGCAAAGTCACTAAATCGACTCGCAGGGGCACTAATGTATCTAATGTCCTACAAATGATCACACAGGAACAGGAATACCTGACGTCTAACAAACTGTCAAGCAGTAGACATCAAATATCGGTTTATACAGACTTCTGCTTTAAAGTGCAAGTGAAATGCTCGTCATTAACGGGACAGCTGTAGATTTGAAACTTACGTACAAGAAAAAACAAAGACTCAGGAGGCAGACAATCAGACAAGAAGCCTGCTGGGCATCACAAACGGTTTTCTGTCTGCTTATTTTCTCAACCAGCTAGCAAAACGAAATCAAACACTCCCTGCAGTACGGCTGTCAACCGTCAAGTCCCTTCAGTATATCAGCAGCCAATTAGGAATTAAGACTAAGACTACCGTGTCTAAAATCTAGAAAATGCTCCATTCTCAGCTAAGAGTTTAAAGACAACACCACACATCTGAATTCAAAGTATATTAAATATTGTTTAAAAAGAGATTCATTTTTCAGGCAAAACACATGTACCCTTTGCTGTCTGTCATATATCATAATCCTGTGTCTACAGTTTGTTGGGAAAAAAGGGCATTTATTTATACATATTTGCAAATAGATTTATACGTAATAAATACACTACTGTTTAAATGTCTGGGGTTGGGTCAGATTGTACAATGTTTTTGAAAGAAATGTTATGCTCTTATGTTCACCAGGGCTACATTTCTTTGATCAAAGACACATTAAAACTGTAATTTTGTGAATATCGGTGAGGCCCCATAGACTTTGGTGGGCCGTTGTCCCGGGTGGAGAGGTCTAGCCTGTTTACATCTGTAACATCTGTCACTTCTGTCTCAGGTGAATCACAAGCCATCAGACGACACAGATTTAATTTACGCCTGGTATTAACACGCAGACCACTGAAACGGAGGCCTGAAGTGTGATTGTTTGGAGCTTCACTCTGTTTAATAGGCAATTGCTGCGTCCTTAACTACTAAAGCAATTACAGAAGCAATGCATTGTGGTTAATTTTAAATGAGTGAGAATGTATTGCGATTGAATAAATGAAAGCAAATCGTTACATAATTACTCCTCGACAAATACGGTCTCCTCTTTCAGGAATGGGGGGGGGGGTCATAATAGCCCACAAAGAGTCAAATATACGGCACACTAGAGAGGCAAATGGTAATTCATTATGTGTTGCTCCACTTGGCTGTAAATAAGCCTGTGATAATGAAACCGCTTTAAGGAGCCTCTTCCGTCTGTTCTCCATTTGTTTGTTTTTCCTCTCGGTTATCTGTTACTCATTTTGTTTTGATTGGCCTGATTGATCATGTTCAGGATTCTGGCCGTCTGCTGGGGCAATCCTCACTGACGGAGGAAGGCACTATGAGTGACAGTACACAATATGTGTGATAGATGAGGATAACACTTTCCTACACGCATACACAGAGTTACAGAGCCTACGCTACAATGCAGTGTAAAAAGCTCTCACTGGGACATATTTTACACCAGTGGGATGGAGCTCATTTGTCTTGTATGACAAGGACTGCAGGATGTCTCACTACAGTACGGCAAAACTAAATGAAACTATTTGATTTTTTCAAACACATACAGTGAGGCTCAAAAAAAGCTTTTATATATATATATATATATATACATATATAATTATTTATTATTATTATTTTAAATTAATAAATTCTATTGTCCAAAAAAAAAAGAAGCAGTTTGAGTGAAAAGTTTATCACAACAATTTACTTTTGTATGCATTATTATCTTAATTATTTATTGTACATAGACACTGTTCGAATGTTTAAGTAAGATTTTTTTCAGAAATGGATTAATACTTGGCAAACATGCATTCAATTGATCAAAAGTGATAGTACAGGTATTTACATTTAAATAAAGATATATATTTTATCTTTATATTTACACGAAAGTTTAAGCAGCACAGCTGTTTTCATCATTGATAATAACAATAAATGTTTCTTCGGCAGTAAATCAGTATATTATAATGATTTCTGAAGGATCATGTGACACTGAAGAACGGAGTAATGATGCTAAAAAATCAGCTTTGCATCACAGGAATAAACTACACTTTTTTTTCAAATAGAAAACAATTATTTTAAAGTGAAGTAATATTTCACAACATCACGCTTTACTGTATTTTTAATCATATAAATGCAGCCTCAAATGAGCAATAAGAGACTTCTTTCAAAAACATTTAAAAACTTACCGACCTAAACATTTGAACAATTGTATATATTTCAGTTTTTTCCAACTGTTACACACACAAGATAAAAAAAAAATTATAATACATATCAACATATATTACAGTATATGCAACCTGTAATATGAACCTGTATACAGGAAGAACCGGTCTGAGTAGACATTAGGCTATAACCAAACACCTCCCCATTGCTGCATGTGATCTGTCCTGGCCAGAGCTGTAAGCATTGTGTTCAGAAGGCTTAGGTTGGAATTAAAAAAGGAAAACAAACAGGACTGACCCCTCAGTGGGATTTTAATTTGGCACATATTCCCCTAATCCATCCTCACTGTGGGGTGCGCACGTGCTGCCTGGACAATGGAGAGGCCACAGCTAGGGCTAATTATGTGTTGTTAGATGGAGCCCTTGATATGAGCTCTGGCACGAAGTGTTTGATTTAATCACACTGAACAGGAAAAAGAAGCCAGACGAATGATTTCGAAAGAAGGATGAGGACATTCTTTTTCTCCATGGGGATAAGTCATTGAGTTAAAAAGATCAAGGAGTGCAGCAGTAACAGAAATTATAGAGTGCATGTAAAAATACAGAGCAAAAAAATGTCTTTATTATTTTTTATCCATTGTATAAATGTATAACGGTCTTACAGGCATCATTATTGAATGTAGAAATATAATATATGGGTAGGGCATGTGTATAACTTTTCAATTACATGGAAAACGGCACAGCTTTAAATCTGAGTCTAAATTTAAGTATTAGCCTTATAATTTACCTTAAAACCTTTACCCCCCACATGGGATCTCCACCAGATGTCTGGTATTGGGTAAGGGGCTCACTCATATCCTTTCACTAGTATGGACCAACTAAGCAGCCTTTTAGCAGTCATCTGAACTCTGGTGCTGTCAGATTTATTTGGCTACAGCTGTGGTTCTGGATGATATGTTGATGATGACACATTTCCCAGTTGAACTTGTTTAACTAGGACTTTTCTCCTGATTAAAGGGAAAAGCGAACCTGGACACATCAGTGTGCTGAATCACCTCAGTGCCCTGCAGCTGACCATGATGTGGCCTGAATTGCTTATGATTGATGTGAGGTTCTGGTCGAACAGAAAGACAATGGCAAAGCTGCACCACCCAGATACAGCATGCATGAGTCCAAACAAAAGAAAGGTTAAAAGAGGTTCTGCATTGGTCTAGTAAATTAACGGTCACCGTCCCGAAGCCCATTTAAAAGGGATCGTTCGCCCAACAATGAAAACGGTGTCATTTATTCTCTGTTATTTAGTTCCATTAGAGTCCTTTCTTTATTCAAACGAGATGTTTTTAAATACACTGGTGTCCAAATAACACATTCCTCAAAATATGTTCTTTTGTGTTCAGCAGAAGAAAGTCAGTCATACCAGGTTTGGAACAATGTGAGGGTGAGTAAATGATGACAGCATTTTTGGGTAAACGATCCCCTTAAATGATTTTCTGTAATTGATGCAAAGCGGACATAATATAAAATGTAAACATCTTATGAAAAAACTTTGTTGCCTTGCCAACTAACTGAAATCCAATAAGCTGAAGCTTTAAAAAGCTACAAATTAATTAAAGCCATAATTGAAAAAAAAAAAACCTACCTACACTAAAAATTTTATTTAAAATATAAAACACAAAAGATACTTCAAAATATTAATAAATACTATCATAGTATATAAATAATATACATTAAAAAAAAAAAAAAAAAAAAAAACCTGGCTTAAGCTGATTTTTATGTTTTATGGAACAAAACTATTAATAAGTTGATGGTATGACAGTTTTACAGTATGTTAACTGTACAGTTTTCGAAGTAAAAAACAAAAACGAATCAACATATAGTTTACATTCAAAAAATGTGAACCGATATTCCAAGAATTCCCTGTGTCACACTCCTGAAAGTATCGAGGATTAAAAAAAAAGGTTTCTTAAGAATCTTTTTAATAGTTATGCACATAAGAGTTCTATGTTACATCTTCCGTTGTTTAACGAATAATTATTGTATTATTTAAGTGTCATGTATGTTACCATGGTGTTTTGTGTTTGTATGTATACTCTATCACCTTTGTGTATTAGTATAAACCTCAGCTTGTGGAAAAGCTACATTGATTCTTCATGTGGCTTTCGTTTTTACCAACTGCATTATTATAGTGGTTGTACATGTTAAAGGTACATAACAGATTTTAGTAGCAGAGTGACTTGTTGAATTTAATGGTTACGTTCAAATGTTCGTGTTGGTAAATTACAGTTTTATACTGTAAAATGTACAGTTTTTCAGCATTTTCTTTTTTTCTTTTTTTTTTTTACCACAGCTGCCAAAATAATTTTGTAACAACATTTTTTTTAAGTGTAATTTAAATAGATGTCTACAGTGATTCTAGTGATGCAGACAAGCCCAGGTCATTCACCCAACAGCAAGCCAGCGGCAAACACTTTCACAAACCAACACCTTTCCATTCTCTGGAGCCTTTTATATAACAATACATCCAGCAGAGTACAGTGAAATCTAATGCAAACGTAGTACACAGGAGACACTCAGTCCCGCATTTCTCTATTGTAATGGACCCCTGGTGAAGAGTCAAACTTAAAAGGACAGGTCTGCAGAAATTCAGTCATTTCCCTCTCAATAGGATGTCATCAGCCTCTCTTCCCTTTGAGATGCTAATTCACATGCTGAGCCGTGTTTGACGCCCAGAACCCCATAAGTGACTATTAATCAAAAAGCACTTGAGGGCTGTGATCCACTGTCTCAACTGTCCACACTCCTGTGATAATTAAATTAGCACCAACCATAGGATTTCAACCGCTCAACATCATCTTCAAAAAATAGCAGAGTTTTGCTTAGCAAACGTCTGACATGTAAATTACAGCTCTTAGAGTTTAAAGCCAGTCAATATGCTTTTGAGGAAAGTGGCTAAGAAGAGCCAGAAAACAAAGTGCTCCCGCTGCATTTAGCAAATTAGCATATAGAAAACTGACTTTCTTGTACCTAACTAAGGTCAATAAAATGCAGAAGTTTCTGAAAAGTGTATATAGAGTGTGCTGTGACTCCTTAAGTGTAATTTCATAGTAAACAGAAGCATTCTTTGCACTAGCAGAAGCAGCAGCATTAGCATTAGCATCATTTAACCAATAATGGGTGAGTGATGCTAACATTCACAAAGTCAAATATCAGTCCTATTTCAAGTCTTCCTTCACTCTCTAGAGAATAATTCAGTCTAGACATACCCCCCAACCTCCCCACCTAACACACACACACACACACACACACACACACACAAAGTAAACCAGAACCGTGGTGAGTGTTGTTCTGCATTATCACCATTGATTAATATAAGCCCATGCTCTCTTGCCAGTTTACAGCTGAGGTCCCGGTCTGGATTTTTTATGAAGTGCTAGCTACTTCATTTCATTATGGTAACTGGGTTAAATTAGTTGTGCACAGCTGTAGGTAGAGGAAAAATCCATCTGTATGCCAGTTTCATTTTCTCTCTTCTCAGCCGCAGGCGTATACATCATCTCCTCATCCGCTCACACACTGCATGCGCTCCCTTCTCCACTTTCTTCACCTCATCCTCAACCCTAGATGAGTAAATTATAACACCCATATCATGCACGAGACCCATGAGGACTGTGCCCTCATAAAAAGCACACAGAAGGATCCCATAACAAATGCCAAGTCTGATTACATTCAATTTCATGCATGCTTTTTTCCGGTGAAGGTGCTTAAAGGGTCTAATTGACAATATTGAGTATCTGCTTCCATTTTATCAAGAGTTTGCCCATGAATATTGAGATTAACATTTACTTGGACTACAATACATAAAAAGTTCAATCACAGCAATGACACCAAAGCAAATTCCCCTACTTAAAAGAACATAAATAGCCGTGGAAAGATGCATACACCTTTAGTTTAGGAAGTGCACACCTCAAATGTCACCGACCCATATGAATGAAATTTGATATATATCACAGTACTGACTAATTACCATATTCATCTCCACTTCGAGGTATTTAAAATAATATCTTGATAATACATGTTATTTAAAAAACTCGTACCATTTCTAAAAACAAACATTGTAATACTTTTGTTAGTGCAGCAAAGAATATTGTCTCCCATTCTTATTCATTTTCTCTACAAGGAAACAGATTTTAAGCAATAATATATTTACCTTCAAGACACACAGTGAGCTCTAAAGTTGTTAAATAATGGTATGTTAATTCAGTCTTTACATTGGACGAGTAGGCCTAGTTACTGCCTTACAAAATAATTTAATTATAGTCTTGTACCTCTGTCTTTTTCTGAATTTTTCAGATCAGTAGATCTGGCTGTTTTGGTTTATGGCTTATAACTCTGTATATGGTGGAAAAAGTATGGCTGAATAAAAAAATCATTAAATCATTATTTTACATTGACTACAGTGAAACTGTCATTTGTATGGCTGCTACTAATCATACTTGTCTTGTAAACAGTCATGGCTAAAATACATCAGTTAAAGAAGAGTGATATTTTAAATTCGATGCTTTTTGGTGTCTTTGTGTCTTGAGTGTAACTATGCTCTGCTAAACCGCAACTAATCTGAGGCTAATGAGCTCACCTTTGACCCCATCACACTTGCCAGTCTGCTCTGTTGTCTGAGCACAAAGTGGCCTTTAACCTTGACCGAACCTTGGCCTAAGCACTCCTGACCTGACAAATGCACATGAACAAAAACATACACATTCATAGATAATAACTCACATTGTTGAAGCAGAAGTACAGTAATGCTGTATGCCTAACTGTTAAGGGCAGATACAGGTGAAGTGTAAAAATTTTGACAAAACAGTTTTTCCTAAACACTACCCATCTCCTGCTGGCGGTCAAACAAACCCATAGTTCTGGCCCCAAACTCTCACCACTGGTTGAGGCTCTGCTATCAATGTTTTAAAAGCATAATAGAGCCACAGTTTGTACAGTATTTAAAATCTACAGTATTAAATGGACTGTGACCGGATAAAGTAAACATAAAAAATGTACACACATTAATTCAGATTTTCTAATACTAACCTCTTTTCAATACTAAAAGTGGCCTCTCTAAAATGTAAACAGTGACCTAACAGTTTTCCTCTCACTAATGACTCAGACACGAGCCAACACAATCGCACCAACCATTTCTAATGGTTACATTACACACAGAGGGAAACATCTGTCAGAGTCTAATATAAACACTGGATGTGTGAAACAACCGAAAAGTATTTGGACACTCAAATGACATTTAAAAACTTATTTAGAAATAAAGTAGCATCAAATGCAATGCAAAGAAACATTACCAGATGTAACTAAAATTTTAAAAATAGCATTGTTACTTTTTAACAATCAACTTTGATGTTTGTTATGCATATAAAACAGTAGCTCGGTATTTTTACATTGCACCATCGATTTTGATTTATCTGATGAGCAGATGATTGATTGACAATCTCCAGATTTTTGTTAAAATTTTAAACCAAAAACTTTTTAAAAGTTTTGGTTAAGATTATTTCAAGTTTTTTTTTTTTTTTTTAACAAGGCTCTTATGCTTTCCAAATCTGAATTTATATTTAAAAAAAACGTAACATTGTGAAATATTATACCAATTTAGAAAAAACTTGTTTCCTTTAACTGTGTAATTTTATTGCTGTCATAATAAAGCTGAATTTTTCAGCATCATTACTCCAGTCTTCATGATCCTACAGAAATCATGCTTATATGCTGATTTGCGGCTCAAGTCACATTTCTTATTATCATCAATGTTGAATCATTTTGGTATATAACATGAAATAGAAATATTTTTTACAATTATAAATGACTACTGTATCAAATTTAATTGATGATTTATATATTTTTAAACATTACACTGACCCTAAAACATTCAAACTTTAATGCATGTAATGTTCCACCCTTAGAAACCTAACATGCTTATTTTGAAGTGTGTTTGTGCTATAATAAATAATAATAATTGCAGTTGGTTCAATAATTGTTTAATAGATGTTAATCCAGTGTTTAAAGTGAAGCACTGACAACCAAACACTTTTTAGGGCCGCTCCAAACTCCCACACATTTAATCTCAAGTAATGGTGTCGGCCAGGTTTGCAGTCCAAATTAAACAGCACTTAGGACCTGGCGTCATTTTCTTTAATCTTCGTTTCCTTGAGGCCGGACACCAACTGGATGTGTGCAGCGCTGAGACAGTGTTTGGTTTGTGATGATGTCATGGTTGTCATGGAAGGAGCTCTCCCTCTTTCTCAAGTTACAACACAAACCTCTCTGTGGGAAAGTGAGGGCCGTGTTCTCAAGAACCAAGCTTCCTGCACAATGGCCAAAGTGAGTCTGTTCCTGCTTTTGTGTGCGGACAAACACTAGCCACTTTTTGTTTAGCTGAGACATGCTGGCACACAGGAAACTTGACCAAATTTTCTCCCAAACATGCCACCCGTTAGATGGACCGAAAAAGCAATACCCACCCAACACAACAGTGATCATTCATCTAAAAACAGCACCGACCAGCCACTTAATAGCAATGATTTGGAAACAGGGTCCGGAGTAAGTCATGAACAATAAAACAGGCTTTCTGCTGTTTCCAGATGCGGTGCTGTTGTGTCTGCCGAGCGCATTAATCACAGTGTGGACTGAGTGATGGCACTTGGCTGTGGCTCTGTGCAACGTTTGGCTGCTGTAAGGAGGATTCGGAGCAGGGATGAAAGGCCTCTCTGTATTTAGAGTTGGAGGCAGCTGGGAGCGTGCCAAGCTGCGATCGGCTCATGTTCTGTATGGAACAAAAGCTCAGTGCTGCCTTTATGGCACCAAACAAAAACACAGGTCTCTCAGAGAAGCGTCCATTTAGGATGGCATGCTGTGAAGTGCTGGTGTACCAAGCCCTACTGTACACAGAGTTTAGATGAACCCTGGTCTCGAAAACCTGAGGATCAGTCGAGGTGGTTTACTTACAAATGTGCCATACAAGCTTTTAAAAACAGACTCCACAGACTGGGTTTGGCAAGATATGCTCCCGCGTGAACAGTACTGCACTGTTGGTATCCTCACTAGCAAAGACAGCACTTTTTTTCTTTTTAAAACAATCTATCATCGCTTCGCTGGAAATAGCTTGAATATTGAGGTCTTGGCGGCACTGTATACACAATGTGTCCAAGTGGGGATTCTGCACATTCATAACAATCACTGCTAAAGAAATTAGATAGAAAACAGGTCTGTGCTCTGGATGAATGAATTTCATTAAAATGTTTCACTGATGACTGAATGTTCCCAGGTTGAGGGTAAGATTTCCCCCTCAAGAAAAAGAAAGGATTGGGAAATTTCCTTTCACTGGTTTGAATAAAATGTATTAGCATGTCAAATGTAATGGATTGTTAAATATATATATATATATATATATATATATATATATATATATATATATATATATATATATAAAATCAATGAGTTTTCCAAAATCCCACAACATTACACAGGCTCTGGTTGTAAAAACCTTACCTTCCAGAGACAGGGATGTGTTGGTTTGTGTTTTATAGTTATGTATTAACTCAATATTACAGAGTTTTAAAGCGGAAGTAAAAACCCATAGGGAAATTCATAACAATAATTGATAAACCTTTAAAGACAGACCTGTTGTGAGCTACTAGGCTGTTAAACCGATCTGTTCACATTAATTCAACTTATTGTTAAAATAGTCACGTTTAATAGTGGAAATAGAGGTGAAAAAACTACATTACCCATGATGCTGTACAGAACATTCCACCAATCAGAGGGTCGCAAGTTCTGTTCTCAGTGGTTGCTTACTGGCAAGTCAAAATTGCCCATTCATTTGTCTATTCTCATTCCTAGATAAGGAGCTTCAGTACAAGTTTTGTTTGGCGATTCAATAATTCAGCATTACATTTTCTTTATAATAAAATTGACAAACACATCACAGGTACAAAACTGTGCTGACACTTGTGCTGTGATTTACTTCCTTGTTACTGACCTCAAATACCACAAGGAGTCTCACCTCAATACCCCATACACACACAGAAAGTGATGACCAGGTTTGTTTGATACCTTCCAAAAAATCCTCTGCATGATTGTCCACACTGAAGCAATTACACAACAGTGGATAAAAGGCAGTCTGCATATCAACTCAAACTCAGCTACATAACTCTGCAACACAAAACCCTGGGCAGCTCTGCATGACATTCAACACTTGGGATGACGCATAAAAGAGCAATTTTTTTCCCTCCCTGAGTCAGTAATGGCCAACAGGGAAGCGGCTGCTCCTTAGCCGGGGCTTTTGCTGAAACAGACGAAACAGTTTGACTGACTGTCAACAACAATCAGAGCAAGGAACGGAAGGCCAAAGCACAGCTACATCGCTAGAGATGTTTTGGCCTCTCAGTTCTGCTGGTTATATCAGCAGGGGATTAAACTCGCCGTCCTAATGCTTTACTTGAAACAGACGCCTGTATTCGGCAGTCCAATTATAACTTGTTTGTCAATTCAGCTGACAAATTATTATTATTTTTATGTATTTTGATGAATGAATGAGTTCACATCTGTGTATGTGTTTGCTTGTTATTCACACAATACTATTGCCTAGAGATATGTTTGAGACACGGGGTTCATTCCAGCAAGTACTTCATTTTAACTACTGTGGTTTTGTATTTTGCTTTGAAAAAACTGATTTACATTATTTCAACAAAAATTGGGTATTTAAAACCACACTAAAGTTCAAAAGTTTAAGGCCAGTAAGATTTTTTTGAAGGAAGTTTCATGCCATTAAAAGTAATGGAAAGAGTTCTATTTCAAATAAATGCTGTTCATTTATACTTTCTATTCATCAACAAATCTTGAAAAAATGCATCATGGTTCCCAAATAAATATTAAGCAGCACAACTGTTTTCAGCATTGACAATAATGAGAGCGTGCAGCAAATTAGAATGTTTTCTGAATAAATCGAGAGACACTGGAGTAATGATGCTGAAAATTCTGTTCTGCATCACACAAAAACCTTACATTCTAAAATATATTCAAATACACTATTATTATTTTAGTTGTAATAATATTTCACAATTTTACCCTTTTTAATATATATTTCATCAAATAAAGGCAGCCTTGGTGAGAAAGAAATAAAAATTACGTTTTACTTTCACTGTCAAATGTAAAATGGACTCAGATGATAAAATTCCCAGAAAAATAAAAACCATTCATAACAATGCATGCACAAGAATGAATGCATGCCATACTCACACAGCTCGGTATAATTTAATCTGAGGCTGATCACCCAATAAGCACATGGTTCTCCACCCACCTCCCATCAGAGATAATAACCACCAGGTCTAATAACTCTCAAACCCTCCACTTACTGCATTACAGCCTCCAAACAACGGCACATTCTCGACCCCAGTCTATTGTTTCTGTGGATCCTCAGCTGACTGTTCAAACCACACACAGTAAAATACATCATGAGTAACATAACTAAGCAAATTATCTTTATAATATTAGTCGCACTGAACAAGACATGTAATAACCCCAAACAGTAGAGAAACAATCCTGCGAGGTTAAACAAAAGGGCTTTTTGTCCATTTCAAAAGAGGCTGCGATACAGCGTGCCATCAGAGCCTAACAGCAAACCCGCTGTTACTGCGCCACGCTTTCGATTTCAATGACAGCATAACAATATTTACATGGGGGCTCTGCATACACACCACGCATGACAATGACTTCACTGTGGACAAGCACAAATGAATAGATGCGAGTGTCAGGCAACTTACCCAAGTGTCTGCAGCACATAATCAGAGTCAGGCTGTTCACAGACGACCGCTCCAGCGACACACGCATGCACAAGCTGACACTTACACTTAAACAACCTGTCTGATGACAGGTAATGGGAGACGGGCAAGGAAATAGCAGGTTTGCTCCCTTTATTATTTTAAACCGTGTCTTTCTCTCCTCTTTTTGATTCACACTTCACATGTGGTGCCGAGCAGAAATCCTCGCAGTCACGTGAAGGAAAGGGTCACATGACAAACCTAGATTCCCCGGGCTAGGAGTACCTGGGGAATATAGGGAGACCGTGGGAGGGAGAGGAAATAGGGGAACACCAGGGGGCATCGTTTTCTGGTTCCTATTCGATTCTTTCAGCCTCTCTGTGCAGGTGGCATCACGCATGCAAATCAAAATGAAAGAGGGCGAATGAAAGGAGCTGCGGACAGAGAAAGAACCCTGGCGTGAGAGAGTAAGAACGCTGCAGAAATGCCTCCGAGTTTCAATGAATATTTATCAGCTGTGCCAAACTCCCCCCCCACCACAACACCCAACCCCTTCTTGGAATGGAGCCGAGTTCATTTGAATGCTTGCCTTTGTTAACAGCTAAGTCAGCAGGGCCTTTTGCCACTCCTGAGCTGCTGCAAGACGCACTCTACACTGCGTCACACATGCACTGGATACCACGCTTGTCCCTGTACTAGCTTGCTCTGCTATTCAAAACCTCTATTGTGTAAACACACATAGGCACATTTCTATACCGTTATGTACCCAACTAACAGCTCTGACCCTCTGTTCTTCGCCAGCACTCACTGATGGGCATCAATCTGCAGTCGAAAGATGTGCCATGTGCCTGAGACTGGAAGCCAACAGCCAAAAGAGGAACATTTCACTGGTAAAATAGAAAATTATTATATCATATGATAAATTATGTCAAAGGAAAAATGTTGACATTTAAATGTAAATATATATATATATATATAATTTATTTTATTTATTTATTTTGCAAATGTCAGTGTCAAAATGGCTTAAACTACTCCCTAATTAAAAAAATTAGGAATGATATTCAGTAAGAATGATTTAAATGGATCAAAAGTGACAGTAAATACATTTATAATGTTGCAAAAGATTTTTGTCAAATAAATGCTGTTCATGTTTCTATTCAACAAAGATTAAAAAGAATTCTAAAACTTGTATGCAGCATAAGTGTTTTCATCATTGATCATAATAAAAATGTTTATTGAGTAGTAAATCAGTATATTATAATGATTTCTGAAGGAATCATGTGACACTGAAGACTGGAGTAATGATGCTGAAAATTCAGCTTTGACATCACAGGAATAAATAACATCTTAAAATATATTACCAATTGGAATATTAGAATTTGAATCTATATTAACTTTTAAAACTAATAATATTTAACAATATTAATATTTTACTGCATTTTTGTTTAAAGTTAATATAAGACTCTTTTCAAAACATTTACAAAATCGTATTAAAATTTAAATTCTTAAATTTTAAATACTACTACATGAAATATTTGTATTCCCCCATCCCAAAACAACAACAACAACAACAACATCATCATGTCAAACCATACCTTTTGCAATATATCCTATTGAGGTGAATTGTAAAATCAGCTAAAGTTTCCTACAAAATATTCACTTAGATACTACACATATAACCAACATATATATGTATGAATGCATTTATTTATTTTAGAATGAGATTCTTATGCATTACGGTAAAGAGTCTCTGAGGTGAAAAATACAATGTTATTTTTAAAACATTTAAAACTTCTTATAACATAAGGTATCATTAAATCCATCTAATGGAAGCCTGTACCCTTCAATCACAGATCCTGTCACTGTTTGCCTTGCGAAATAAAGTAAACCAGTGGAATGTTAAGCTTGCTCAACATCAGAACCAGCTATGAAACCAAGCAGACACACATGGTGAGGCAGACAACGTCTCGTTCCTTCACAAAGCTCATTGAAATTCTGTGCACAGCTCTGGTCAAAGGCGGGGCCAGGCAGCAGTGCTGGCATACGAGAGATGCAATCAGCGCCTCTCACCACTGCAGACACAGAAACAGACAGAGAAGCAGCCAGCAGCAGCAGCCTCCAATAACACTAAAGCAACCGCATACATATTAGTGCTCTGTGGCCTGGTATCGACCTTTGCGCACAAGATAATACTGCCATCCAGCATTCATTTAGAACCACATCGCCAGTCAAAGCAATGCTATTCTACAGTGTAAACAGTAAAGAAGGTCAAATTTCAATTTGTTAGATTATTTAGAAATCTTTATGATGCACACTTTAAGCTCTGTTTCCTGTGTTTGCACATACCAAGCAGAAGAGGTCGTTCTCTGCATCATTCACTACATGTGAGAAACACTATTGGTTGGTATATATTTCTTAAAGGGATAGTCCATCCAAAAATGACACGTCGTTCCAAACCCGTATGCTGTTATTTATTCTGTGGAACATAAAATGAGTAATCTTTACAGAGGGCCCTTAATTAAAAATTTTTTTTTAAATTAGAACATATGACTTGTGATTTCAAGTCTTTTGGAACCAAACAATAACTCTGTATGAGCAGATCGAGCACCAGTCCAATATTCATTATCAGATAATCTTCCCTTCCTCTGAAGCTCTGAAATCTCATCTTGATTTGGAACAACAGGGAGAGAAAACAAGGATGAAAAATAGTACATTTTGATCTCATCAAGAAACAACATGAAGTATTTGTATTTTCAAAAAAAAAAAAAAAAAATCATGCCATTCCTTTGGTATATAGTACTATTGAGGTGAATTGTAAAATCTGCTGACGTATTACGTCAGTTGTGTTCTGTTTGAAAAGTAAGCTCAATTACAGATGCCCTTGACAGATTGTGTAAGGACTGTGAAAGTGACAATGTCACAGTAGTGACTAGAAGAACAATTATTACCTTCAAGGGGATTTATATAATTGGGTTTATTGCTTTAGAATATACTCGAAATCAGTGAGTAAATTCAGCTGATATCTTTCTTCTGCAACAATACATGTAAGGCTTTCCTTTGGCAAATTATGTTTAATTAGTTTTCCCAGTCGGCTTTCTTGTTTTGTTGGGTAATAATTAGTTGAATTAAAAGTAGTTTAACCCTGAAATAATTGGTTGCTGGATTCAGAAAAAAAATCAATCCCATGTGCATTTTTTCGTCTCTTGTGAGGGTTAGATTGAAAACATGATAAAGACAGAGTTACTGCCAGTATGTGGAATATTTTAAGCATCTGACAGGCCAAACATATGGAGGCTACCAGAACAAAGATACTGGCACTGAATCTGTGTGTCTGTGCCAGGTGAGCGGAGAGCCCTGCAGAGCTCTAGGGCCAGACCAGACTCACTCATTAAAGACGCTGCTGTATTCTGAGTCATGTGAGTAACCAGCTCTTGTGAACCTCCATGTTTGCCAGAGGATGTTCTGGTATAGTAATGCACAATACAGATCGACTTTGGCACGTGTAGCGGTGCTGATGCAGTAAATGGAGGGACAAGCTGCAGGTACCCGATTGGCAAAGGCACAAAACTGATGAATGAATCAATCGCAAGACAAATGAAAACACATTAGGCAATGTAAGCAAAGCAGCATCTCCCCACAAGCAATCTCAAAGCATTCGATCATCAAAGATGGGATTGCCTTGAAAATACATGCAAAGACACATATTCAGCAGAGATTTCCTGACAGGAGAGTAATGGAAAACAGAAACATGCACCTTTAAAAACATACTCGCACATTCACCAATTGCTAAAGACCAGACACAACAAATAAGCTTCACAATCAGCATAAACAAGACAGATCTGCATATGCTTCATTTTAATAAGGCAGACTTGGCATGGAGCCTGGACACAGTGCCAAAACACAGACAGAGTGAGAAATCTGAATAAAAAGAAAAATTCCAGTGTGAACTTTTGGACGGCACTGTATATAGCTAAAGCTTTAATATTTATTAGCAATATAACTCTAAGCCATACTTTTATGTGAAGATTGCGTTACTATATAATTGGACTGACATAATCATTTGGCTATTCTTTTAGCAGCATCTTTGTTTAATAATTACATTTAAAAAGCATCAAGCCAGTTAACCTCTGACACAACCAAAAATTATCTATTTAATTCAGCACCTAATGCCAAATCCTGGACAACCTTTCAAAACAAACAGAAACACACCAACTGCACCATTTGGTAAACGGGCAAAGTTGCCCTGTATTCTTGCATCTCACACCGTATTATTCGTACTAACTATGTATAATACCCTTGTATGCAAAAAGAGTAATGGGCCCATATCCATTGCCAGCCTTATTTCCCTATGAATGTGCATGTATGTAGGCATAAGGGTGAAGGGTTTGCCCTTACCTGGCATCCAGCAGAAGGGACTTCCAGAGCGCGGTGTATGGCAGCAGGTTTTAGCAGATTAGCACACTCAGCACACTGAAAGCAGTGCCAGACATGGCGGCAGGGGGAGACTGGAAAAAACTGGAAGCAACAGTATGAAGGGGCAAACCCTCTTGTGAGGACACACACAGGAAATATAATATGCCGGAGCCAACCATTAACACTGTGCCAAATCACCAAAGGAATGCTCTCTTTTCAGCCAAGTACCAACTGATGGATTTTTGTGATCATGTTTACTGTTTCATTTAACACAATATACATTTACATTTAATCAGACGCTTTAGCAGACGCTCCTTACAAATAAGGAGGACAATAGAAGCAATCAGACCAAGGAGAGAGCAACAGTGTACAAGTACTGTGACAAATCTCAGTTAGTCTAGCACAGTATCTTTTGTTGTTGTTGAAGATAATAGAATAGGATAGGATAGCATAGGTAATATGCCACCCTGGACCACAAAACAAGTCATAATTATCCATTTTTTAAAACTGAGATTTATACATCATCATAAAGCTGAATAAATAAGCTTTCCATTGATTTTATGTTTGTAAGGATTTGACAATATCTGGCTGAGAAACAACTATTTGAAAATCTGGAATCTGAGGGCGCAAAAAAAAAAAAAAAATCTAAATACTGAGAAAATCACTTTTACAGTTGTTCACCTGAATATATATATATATATATATATATATATATATATATATATATATATATATATATATATTCATGGAACATGATCTTTACTTCATATCCTATAATTTTTGCCAAAAAAAGAAAAATGTATAATTTTGACCCACTTAATGTATTTTTGGTTGTGTGCTACTTATGACCATAGACTGTATAAGTTTTGTGGTCCAGGGTCACATAGGAGAATTATTTATTTTTTATTAGCACTGTTTGAATGTTTCAAATATAAAACGTTCTTGTCTCTTGCATTTGAAATATTGCAGTTCTTTAGGAAATATTTTTGATTTTGGATAACTTACCTGATAAGAGAGCTCGGGCATCAAATTAGAATCAATATTAAAATAATAAGTCAATAATAACCTCAATATGGCTTCTTGTTGTTGTCAACGTGTAAAGCACCATCTTTGTTTCATCAATTTGGCTTAAACCGAACTTGCCTTTTGCTCTTTATATTTGCCCAACTAAGAGAGCAAATATGATTGAAATGTGCTTTTAAGGATGAAAAGCAAACCTTGAATACTTGACTAAGCTCTGAACTTCTCAACCAGATGCTGCTTCAGTGGGGTGGCCACCTCTTCCCGGCCCGAATAACCTTGAACGACCTCTTGTGGTTATATCGCATAAAAGAAACGGCGTGAGGGGGAGCTGCTCTCCTGCACGGACGAGGAACGACGAGGTATCCGTTTTATCAATTGTATTCATCATCTGGGTTTAAATGAATTAATCCAGCGGGAATGGGTTTTTCTAGTCAAGCCTTACAGAAACTAACTTATAAATCCTAAATTTTACATTCCCACACTTTCAGGCAGGCCTAGGCCTATATGCTGCAGTCATCGTATATGCAACTCTTGATTACAGGAGCCCTGTAGGCTTTTTGTTTGTTTCTGTTTAATATTCCTGTTGGGTTCCAGATTGATTTCCCGCACAAAACTAGGATTATTGCATTTCGGGTTTTTGTATTTTCTTTTTGTAGTGCGTACAAATATATCTGACGTCCTCAAGTGGTTGACGGAGGAAACGCAACCATGTTGTAGGTAATAAACGGATAAAACGTTTCGTTCCAGAGAACATTTGATTGGTCAAAAATGTGTTTAGTCGTTACCACTTTTTGTTCGTTTTTATCAAAAGAGAAAGACTAAACGCGTATATCTAACTTAAATCAACGTATATTAAGGTAGATTCTGTAGTTCACACTGTGACCAACGCATCTACTTTTGGTGCTGGTTTGCATTGTATTCTACAATTTCCTGAGGCCACCCTTTGGGACAACATTCAAATGAAAACATCAGTATACGCAACATTTATCAAATATTCTGGATTATGAAATACTAACAGTAATATTATTGTACAACAATTTAAAACACTTCCAAACTCATTAAATTTGAAAATACCACTTTTTATGTACATTTATGATCAAAAATATAAGGGAAGAGATTAATTAGACATTGGGGAATTTGACAAACATGGCAATTCCCTCTTATACGGAAAGGAAAACCACATAAGATTCTATCAGAAGAAGCATCACAGAAGTCGTGAAAAGATGTGATTCTTAACTGTTTTCCTGGTTAATTTTTTTAAGTGGTAGGTCAAACAAAACTGTAATTTACGATAAAAAAAAAAAAAAAAAAAATCTAAGCCAACACATGCCAGATTCTTCCTTAAAATATAAATAAAAGCTTAAGTACAGTATAGTAAGGCACTTACAGTGAAAGTTAATTGGCCTTGGTGGTAGAAAGTTTCAAAGGCCACAAACATTTAAAACTTCCTTTTAAATTTGTAAGAATAATCATTAGCTTGAATCGGTTAGGATTCAAAAGAGGATATGGCATCAGATGTGTGTAGCACCATTGATAAAAAAAGGAAAAAAAAGGGAGCACCTAACCAATTACAAGTACATATAGAACAATTAAATATTAAACTTAAACACTTCCAAAAATGTAATAGTTGGTACTGGTGAAGTACATGTACAATGATTAACTTTTATTGAAAAAGACAACTAGTTCCCAAGTAATCTTTATTACCAATGCATGAAAATAAACAACATCAGAAACCATTTATATTTCCTGAAAAAAATTTATTACCTTCAGAACATATGCAATTCCATTTCAGCAGATAATTTAAATTACTGTTATGAAGGTGAATTAGAATAAAACAAAAGAGTAGAGGAAATATTCACAGTGCAAAAACACTTTGTAAATCAGATTGCCCCAATGGCTGGATGCAACTCTCCTGTTACCTCTGTAACAATATTATCATACTGTCATAATGATATGTTTCTCTCCAACTTAAACACACAAGAGATGAGGTACAAACTGGGCTTTTGCAACTCTTTGCAAATTCTGCAATCACATTCACATTTCTAAAGTGCTTCCTCTACAATTGCCACACCATGATGTACTTAGAATCTGCAACAATTTTAAATGAGAACCAAACCATTCATGAAAATTCAGAAGCCAAAATAAAATAACCTTTATTACTCTCTTACATTGGCGGGGAGAGGTTAGCGTGGTCAAAAAAAATTGTTGTTAACCATTGAGAAATCGCAAACAATGAATTCTGAACAGTACTTAAACTCTGCAGAACAATATTTTTTATTTTTCAATGCTACTTAAAGATGAGTAAATCAAACAAATGGTTAAACCTAAAATGAATTAAACACACACTTTTGCCTTTTGTTCATCTCTCTCACTCTCATCTTTTTCTTTGTCATCTTTGTCCTTGCTCTTTTTAGACTTCTTTTTCTTATGTTTGTGTTTCTGTCCTTTGAGCTCTGATTCAGACTCATTGCTCGTATGTTTCTTATGCTTTTTGTGTTTTTTGTGCTTCTTGTGTTTCTTCTTTTCCTTCTTCTCCTTTTTGTCCTTTTTCTTCTTTTTGCTGTCCTGACTGCCGGGAGAGCTGGGGCTGCTGCTGTGTCCGTGGCTGCCAGATGGGCTCGGACTCTGGCTGCCACTGCTGTCCCTCTCTCGCCCTCTCTGCTCTGTTTTGCTGTCAATGTCTGAGGTCTCACTGTCGCTTTCGCTGTAGTCAGGGACAAACGCAGCCTCGTCTGTTTCCCGTGCTAAATCTGAGGACAGTCTCGTGGAGCGTGTAGATGGGATTTTTATGTGGTCGCCATGTGCGCCACCTTTCTCTGCATCAGTTCTAGGCTCTGGAGTCAAAGCTCTATGAGGAGTCCTGTGTTCCCGGTCCTTTGCGGGACGTACGTCAGAATGCCTAGAACCCTGGATCTCCTTAGTGCATGGCCAGTCTCCTTTGTGGTCCTCTGGGGCATTCTGCGATGATACTCTCTTATTCCTACTTGGACTTTGTGACTCTGGAGTTTCCTCAAAAGTTTTTCTTCCAGAGTCTGTGTTTAAGTCCTTTACCCTTGGTGGCGGGGAGGGCGATACTCTCCTCCTGATTGGATTTCTCTCATCTTTTGATCTATTCCCTAAGTGGTCTCTTGCATCATCTCGATGTTCTGTTTTTCTAGTGGGGATGCCTGTAGTTGACTCCTTTCCTGCTGGTTTTCTAGAGGTAGGTTCTGGCTTGTCAGCTTGCCTATCTCTGGAGGACTGGGAAGAAGAGCTTCGTTCACTGCCATGGTCACTGCCCTTTTCCTGTGCACGCTCTCTTTCCTGATTGGGTACACTAGGTTTCCTTTTATCAGCTGTCTCACGATCTGCAGTGCTGCTGCGGTCTTTTTCCTTCTCTCGGTCTCGTTCTCCATCTTTCTCTTTGACAGTATCTTTCTCCTTATCACCAAATGTGGAGTCCATGGCAGGTTTGACGTCTGCCTCTTTGGAGACTGGCAGAGTTTTGTCAGCATCTGGAGACTCTTTGCCAGCTGATTTCACTTCAGTGTTCTCCCCTATAGGAGCCGATCTGGATGTGTTGATGCTGCCTGTTCTGGTGGCAACCTTAGATTCATCGTCCTCAGATTCATAGTCTTCCTTTTCCCACTTGGAACGGGGCACCTGGATCATGACAATTTCATCCTCAGCAGGGGTGGAGCTGTCATTGGTATATTCCTCCAGGGTCTTCACCACAGTCTTCTTTAGGTCAAGCTTGTCTTCATGCTTTTTGATGGGGCTTCCACCTGTAGAACTGGTGCTACCAAACACAACAAATATGAATAAGTTGACGGTACAGATTAAAAAAAAAAAAGTTGACAAGTACTTTAATATATAAATCATCTTACCTGGTGTAATCAACCAATATGGACCCTGACCCATCGGGAGCATGAACCTTCCTCCTCAATTTTCCTCTAGACTTGTCCAGTCTGCCCTTTCCTGTGGCATGACCAGAGTCCTCAGCTGAAAGTGGCCGATCAATGCTAGATATTCTCTTGCCAATTTCCCTGTTGATTTTAATCTTTCTTACAGGCTCTGGCTTAATGTCCATCAGAGACGGAATAGCTACTTTCTCCTTTTCAATTGGCCTTTCACTCTCCAGTCTGGGTTTAGATTTTGGAGAGCTTTTAGCCACATCAACTTCTATTTTTGCTATTTTAAATGGAGGAACATCTAGGTCTTTCACAGGTGGCTTGTCATCTTTCCGTTTCTTCTTATCCTGTTTAGTATCAACTGTCCTAGCAGGCATCTTCACCTCAGTTTTCACAGGCTTCTCTAGCTCTTTTTGGGGGACCTTCCCATCTTTAACAGGAATTTTATCTGGCTTTAGAGGGTCTTTCATCAATTCTTTCTTGCTTTTGAGCTCGTCTTTGATGGGCCTTACCTCCTGATGGTGTTTGATGGGCCTAGACTGCATCAACTTGCGTGGGAGCATGAGTTTGGACTCTGAAGATTGAGGTTTGCTTGGTTCAGATTTGTGGGATGGTTCATCTTTGACTCTCTTAATGGCTGGTTCAGTGGGAGCCACTTTTTCTTGTGATGCATCAGATTCTTTCTCTCTAGCAGGTTTTGTCATCTTTCCTGATGTTTCCTTCTTCTGCCCACTGATTTCAGACTTTCGTTTAACTTTGTCAGTTTTACTTTTTGACTTCTCTTTCTTCTCTTTTACAGGAGTAGTCTTGTAGGGCACTGTAGAGCTATCCATGGGCTCATCCCTGACAGGTGTGGCATCACGACTTGAATTCATCAGCATGGAATCTTCTTTACGATCATCTTTCCTGGATTCATCCATAGAGTCAGAGTGACTGAAGAGGTCACTATCTTCTCTCTTCTTTTTGCGATGTTTTTTATGCTTCATAGACTTGGGGTCTGCAGCAGTGCTGCCACTGGGTTCTCGGTCCTTAAGAGGTTTTAGAAACTCTTTGTTAAGTCCTCTTCCTGCTCCAGTGGTGTTGACATGAAGCTGGCCATACTTCTCAGCACACTTCTCTTGGTATGTCATGGAACCTCTGCTTCTTGGTGGACACCGTGGCTCTGAGGTGGTGGTGGATAATCCTCCCGACGCCCCCTGCTGTAGGGGGAGTTTTCCCTTGGTCGGGGAGGAGCAAAACGCTCAGGGGTATAGGGGTCTCTGTTGCCTGTAGCACGGCCTCGCATTTGACTACTTGGTGGATTGTTGTAGTTCTTGAAGTATTTATCATACCACTCCCTGTACTCTCTCTCCCACTCTCGATATCGCTCTCTCTCATAGGGGTCACTTTGGTCTATGTTGCGGCCATAATATTCCTTAGGATCATAAGGAGGGAGCTCTCTGTACCTACCTGCATATTTGCGCTCACCCTCAGTCTGAGAAGGGGGTGGGAGTTTCTTGCTGGGACTGTGATTCCTATATAGTGGGGATCTAGAGCGGGAACGATAGATTCCACTTCCCATTCCACTCATTTCCCGACCCCTGTATGATGGTGATCTACTGCGGGAGCGATGATATGTTGGAGTGCGTGACCTAGATCGATAGCTACGGCTTCGACCTCGGCCCCTGCGGGAGTATGGTGAGCGAGAGTAGGAGCGTGATCGGGAATGAGAGCGTGAGCGGGATCTTGACCGAGATCGGGAAACTGACCGAGAGTAGGAGCGTGGTGATCTGGACCGAGAGCGGGATTTGGAATACGAATATGATGAGCCACTGTAGGAGGAATCCCTGTAAGGAGATTTTGATCTGCAAAAGAAAGGTAAGCGAGAGTTAAGTTGATGATATGTTGTCCATCAAAAATGACATTTTGGTGGCGAACACCTGTCAATTTTCCTAACCTAGAATAGGATCGCCTTCTCTCCTTCTGGATCTTTCTGTACTCCAAAAGTTCTTTGGCAAAGTCATTCGTAAATTCCTCAAGTTTGGAAGACTTCTCCCTGGTAACGAATCGACATTGGGAACTATTTGTCAAAGACAGAAAAAAAATAAAACGTTGCAGTTAAAATTTGGTAATTCATAACAACATACATGATTATGAGTGGGGCAAGAACAATGATACAAATGCAATGATTCAAAAGTAACCATCAAAAACACAAAATATGATGCTACTATCAAAATCACCATCATAACGAGGAATGAGCAAACTAACAATTTAAACAAATTAGGGCTACACAATTAATAGAATTTCTAGTCGCGATTAAAATTACAGATGCCACAATTACATAATTGTTCAAAGCAGCAATTAATCCACTTATATTATTCTGCATGCTTAAGATGTTTTTTTTCTTTATACATGTTATCTTAAGGATTTTTCCATTGTTTTAATTTTAGTATAACATTATAATACCAAGCATATTTTTACCTTTTTATTTAAAGTAGAAACTAATACAAAGTATAGTTGACATTTGAGGCTTAATACTTTAGAAAAGCAATATAAGTTTTTCAGTTAGTGTTTTCAGCTTTATTTTCATAGAAAAATATGGCATGCAGTTGCTTCAAACAAAGATGCAAATATTAATTTAATCATAATTAATAAATCGCAATTACAATTTCAAAGACATAATCAACAATTATTTTTGTCATAATCTCGCAGTCCTAAATTAAATATATCTTTCTTAAACAGTTGTTTCACCCACAAATGAAAATTGTCATTAATCACTTAGCCCCATGTCGTTCCAAAATTTAATTTTGGGGTGGAGTAACCCTTTAATTATATGTAAGAACTACTTACTCTTCCTTCAGTCTACGCTGCTGACGGTAAAACTCCTCCTTGGATAGAAAAGGTGCTGCTGGAACAGTAGAGATGGGGTTCGCTATAGGTGGCTGTGCACCAGGAGGTACCCATGGACCAGTTACATTTGGTGGGACAGGTGGAAATAAAGGTGGTGGAATGTTGTAGGGAGGGGGAGGCTGTTGTCCTGGAGGATACTGCATAGGAAACTGCTGTGGAACACCACCAGGTGGCTGAGGCATAGGATGTGGAGGAGGAGGAAAAAGAGCAGGAGGCACATACACTGGAGGGGCTACAGGAGGAAGGTTTTGTAATGGGGGAGGCTGTGTTCTTGGTGGTCGTTCACTAGGTGGTCGTTCACTAGGAGCTCTCCCTCTACTTGAGGACCTGATAGGATAAATAGTGAAGAATCTGTCTCTTTTGGACGAAAATTCAATCTTTTAAGAATAAACTTCAGAATACTTACTGATCCCATGCAGGACGGCTTCCAGACGGCCTTGGTCCACTAGCCCTTGACTGTCCTAAAAAAACAAAATCTTAAATATTAAGATTGGCCAAGTCCACAGAAAAAACACCTGAAATTGTGCTAATATTATTTATGCATTACCTGATCTATGCATGTGGTGCTGAGGCATATTCGGCTTCCCAATTACTGGGACATGGTATCCCTAAACAACAAATAGAAGGGGGGGGGGGGGGGGGGGTTGGGGCGGAGGAAAAAAAAATACTAAATTGTACTAAAGGATGTATCCATATTTAATCTTAACTACTCTTTCCCATGTGATATTGCTTTATAAGTACATGTAATTCTCTTGAATTAACAAATATAAAGGATAGAAAAAGTTAATACCTTCGGAATGGAAGTTGTTGAGGCAGCAGTGTCTGATGAAGGCACAACAGTTGATGCTGGGACCTCTGGTTCCCTGGGTGGAAAGACAAATTTGAATCCAGTATTTCACGTTTTACAGAACCAGTGGATCCTCTTAAGTTCTAGAAATGCTGGGAAATTACTTACTTAGATGAAGGAGGGTCATCCTGCTTAGTAGAGTGCTGAGGAGAGTTCACCACAGGGCTATAGTTCGATGCTGCAGGTGCACTGCTGCTGTTTACAGTGGAGCTGCTAGAAGACGGTGGGGTGCTGGAGGGCTGATGAGTGCGAACAGGAGATAAAGGGGCAGCAGGTGTGCTTTGGGGAGGGGTGCTATCAGCTGCTGAGCTTGGAACATTGGCCATCAGAGGGTCCTGCTGGCGTGAGGTTGCCAGTCTCATAGGTGGCCGCTGGGCAGGAGCTTGCGTTTGGGCTCCTTGGGCAGTTGCTTGATGAGCAGCTGCAACTTTTCGAATCCTCTTGGTATATCCAGTTTCATTCCTAAAATTATTCACTGCCTGAGGTTGGAAAGAATGAGTTGTCTTAATGTTCTACTATTAACTTAGAAGTGAAGTCACAACAAAATAAAATTAACATAGGGACTTCTTACTTGGCGCAAGAATTTGTTTGCGATCAATGCATCAGGAGATACATCAGATTGTTTGCAGGTTGGGCAAACATGTTCATCAGACTCCAGCAAACACGATCGAATACCTGCAGCCAAAAGACTGTGTAAGCTTTAAAAGGGCAAAAATCTAATTTTTTTTTTTTAATATTTGTTTTATACAGACACTTACACTCATCACAGTAGCTATTTCCACAGCAGGGGATAACCACCGCATCTGTCATAAGATCCTTGCAGATCAAACAGAGCAGCTCGTCAGGTACTGGATCTTCTTCCTCTGAGGATGAAGACTGATTTTGGGGCAAGAATGGTGGCTTCTCTTTCTTTCCAATGGCATAGGCCTCACTAAACACAGAAAGCACAATATCATCAGCAGAACTGACATGTTGAGGCCACTACCCATTGTGGTTTTGTAAAATTGCAAAAGGTGAAAAATATGATCCTGCAACAATCACATACAGCAAGGTCAAGTATACTCACGCATCAATAGTAGGAATGGCATATATTCCACTGTTGGTCAACATGACTCCCTTTCTGTTTGGATCATCAACCTCCACCATGAAACTCCGAGGAATTCCTGTACTTTTCTTTATCCGTTGGGGAGCTTCAAAACTTCGATCCTGCTAACGCACAGTTGATATTCAAGATTAAATTTCTTCTCTGACTAAATGAGCATACTACTGGTAAAAAATGTTACATAAGCAAACAGTTGAAGCAATCATCTCCAAGCTCAAAACAATTGTCATGTAAAAGCAGCTGTGGTAATGAAAACCCAATTACCCCATTGGTTGGGCAGTTTCGGATATAATGTCCAGTTTTTCCACAACGAAAGCATGTGTAGTTTGGGGGAGGTGGACCAACAAGCTTCTTTGCATAACTAATGAAGAGATTTTTGTTAAAATTTACACCAATAGTATTTTAAAACAACAGTAAAAGTCTTGAATGGCATACTTACTGGATTGGGTCATATTCATGGTTGGACTGAGACATCATTGCTTTTATTTTGTCTTCCTCGGATGCATTTGTTTCAGCAAGATTAGCTGTCTGTTTAACAGGCAATAAGGTTTTCACAA
>NC_039270.1:24424561-24639561 GCF_003368295.1 Carassius auratus | reverse complement strand
TTTGCAACTGATGATCCAAACGCAAGTATTATGTAGTGTATAGTACAATTGTTTTGTCATTTCTCCAATCACAAATGCAGACATTGGTTTTTGTTTACGCAGCGTGATATGCAACGCGTAAAAATCTATAGAATCAGTAATTATGACCGCACTGGATGCAACAAATGTTTTGTCTGGTCGTACCGGGACACAGGGCATCACAGTATGTTAAGGAGCATAACATCACTGTCACACGCCTGAGGCATTGTTCAATCACAAACTGGAGAGCTGGCCAATCAGAGCACACCTCACTCAGAACGAGCAGCTTTGTAAAAATTGAAGTGAAGTGAAGTGACATTCAGCCAAGTATGGTGACCCATACTCAGAATTTGTGCTCTGCATTTAACCCATCCGAAATGCACACACACAGAGCAGTGAACACACACATACACACTGTGAGCACACACCCAGAGCAGTGGGCAGCCATTTATGCTGCGGCGCCCGGGGAGCAGTTGGGGGTTCAATGCCTTGCTCAAGGGCACCTAAGTCGTGGTATTGAAGGTGGAGAGAGAACTGTACATGCACTACCCCCACCCAGAATTCCGTCCAGCCCGAGACTAGAACCCACAACCCTTCGATTGGGAGTCCAACCCTCTAATCTAACCGAGACTAGAACCCACAACCCTTCGATTGGGAGTCCAACCCTCTAACCATTAGGCCACGACTTCCCCCTTCCCTTGATGCATTTCAGATAGGCAAGGTATAGAGGAGCAACAATAATGTACATAGTGTAAAATGTGTTTTTGAACCTTAAAAAGACAGACATTGCATTATGCCAAATACACAAAATGTTACTTTTAGAAGCATCGTATGACCCTCTTTATGAAAATTAAATAATTGAAACTACATGAGTGCCAAGTTTAATTTGATTATCTCTTAAATGCCAATAGACAGTTACCTAAACACACACTGAGCCAAGTCAAGGAACAAATGGCCAGTATAAAAAATAAATAAAAACATACTTGTGTACAGTTAGTCCAGGGCTAGGCAAGTTTGGTCAGAGAGAGGCTCAGTCCTGCAGAGTCCAGCTTCAACCCTAATCAAACACACTTGAACAAGCTCATCAACATCTTCAGGATTACTAAGGCCCCGTCCACACGGAGACGCGTTTCTGTGAATACGCACAATTTTTTTATCGGATAGGCGTTTCGTCCACACGGATCCGGCGTTTTCATAAGGTGAAACCACTTTTTTTTTAAACCGGGTCCCAGAGTGGATAAATTGGAAAACCCCGTCTGTGCGTTTTCATCTGGACGGCTAATCCGTATATTTTCTGAAACGATGACGTCATCAGCCCACGTCTCCCCCTTAGTCAGACACCTCTACGTCACGTAAGAGCAACAAAAACATGAACAAACACTGAATGATTGTCTTAACTAACATTAACACTGATTAATAAATGTATTGTTCCATGTTCGTTTGTGTACCACGCGCAAGGTTTATGAGCAGAGTCCAAGTCTTCTTCTCTGTTTTTAGTGTATCTCTGTGGCAGAATTACAGCGCCACATACTGGTCTGGCATGTATACTACATCATGCGATTTCGTGTGGACACAGATATTTCTAGAGACGAGGAAAAAAAAAGATCGGATTGGGGTAAGCTCTGTCTCCGTGTGGACGGGGCCTAAGACTACAGGCAGGTGAGGGTTTTTTTTAGGGTTAGAGCTGAACTCTGCAGGACTGCGGCTCTCCAGGTCAGAACTTGCCAATACCAGAGTTAGTCCAAGGCAAGGCTCATTATGTTTTAGGTAACACACATATATACACACACATACATACACACACACACACACACACATATATATATATATATATATATAAAAATATCAATCTCTCTCTCTCACACATCCACACAACTAAATTTCTTATAATAGCAACTGAGTAAACATGAGTAGTCAGACACTGAAGCTCTATGATAGAAGGTGAAATTAATAAATAACACAATGTATGTTTTTTTATTTAAAAACAAAAAACAGACAGCTTTTTACAGATGTGTCACTTTAAGGACAAACAAACTGAACATTGCCCATGTTCAAAAATGATATAGATCAATATGATCTTACACTAGACCGCACAACAGATTTCATATTTATGGAGAACTTATTCAATGTGAAACACAGTGTATCAGCAGACCTCTGTACACACTGGTAATTGTATAAAAACAATCAATCAATGCAACAGCTTTTGCGAATAACAATATAAACACTCAGCTCGACAAACTTTGTTATCTTCAAACAGGTTTCAAAGACAACATTGAGGAGCATGAAGAAAGTTCCCTAAATGATTTCAAGACAAAGCAACTGCCGGGGCATTTGAAAATGTGTGTAATGAGACAAGGAAATTAGGTGTTTTACATACTGCTTTTGAAGATCCACTTTGTTCAGATCGATCGCTGCAAAACATAAAAAAAAAAGAAAAAAAGAAAGAGGTTAACTTCCAATTTAAAAGTATACCCCCCACCCACAAACACAGACTTAGAACTTAAATTCACTGCAATTTAACACTCAAACTGCTTAATTGAAATTACATACATACCAATCTTAAGTCGGCTAATACTCAACGTACAAGTGATTTATTTTTAAGATCACAGCAATTAAGCTACAGTAAATTAATCCTTTTTAAATTAAAACATTTAACAGTTCAAATAGATCATTTATCAGTTGTAAAGTCTCCAGCTAAACTTCTAGTGAACTCAAAATTCATTGAGTAAAATGACTAATATTGAAAACGCCTTCATTTTCTAGACTTCAAACAGAACTAAATAATAAATGCAAACCCAGAGCAGATGTCAACAGTAAGTATTAATGTACTTACATGACAAATGTTTTGCTTGTCGACTTCAACCCTCCAATAGGGATCCGTCTAATGATGACAGACGAGTTTTTAGGGATGAGGGCTCCATCATCAGTGTATTCTGCAAACACAGGCAACAATGACAAGAACATTAATCAACGTGGCACATTGTCTATACAAGTTACAAGGCTAGGAAAACAAAGCAAACGTCGTAAAGAAGTAAGGTTAAGTTACATGAGAAACAAAGCTTTCACTACACAAGTGAAGATTAGTCAACGTTTACATTGAATTAATAACCACTGATATATTTTTTTTTTGCAAAACAAAACTCAACGTTTGAGTACAGTGACAATGCTGGTGGCGGTTAGGATCTGGCCTTGTTAGGTCGGTTAGCACACATTAGCTTCAAGCTAGAACTGATAAACCCCTTTCCCAAACATATATACGTACTCTTTCAAACCTCGTTAATTCATAGCAAACTAAAAACGGTGTATAAACTACGTGTCAAGCCATCTTACCTTCTTTAGTCTGCGCGTTAGTGATCTGCAGGTCGCAATCCGCGGCCTTCAGCTTTTCTCGGCCCATGATCTGTCGTTTCAGATCACTGAGCGTGATGTGAAGGCCATCGAAGGTCACCGTGTCGTAGTTCAGTTTAGAAGAAAACTTGTAATGGACACAAGACATGTTTAAACAATCCTCGTGGTCAGACACCACCACCACACACAACCAAACTCAACTAACGTTACAACTCGCACGACCGCCTGGGCTCTCCCAGCGATCACCCTTTACTCAGTGTCAGTTTATCAGCTTAACAGTTTAAGAATAATAATAGTCATGTTTGTTCATCATCTCTCAACACTCTTAAATTAAGAGGGTCACCACTAAAGGAGGGTCGTGTGGAATTTGCCTCACGTGAATAACTGAAAAATACCAAGTGTTCAAAGAGACCGTGATCAAGTGTAACACGCAATCTTATAGACGCGAGTGACTTTGAGTCCACGGAAGCCAGAAATAACGTTACTCCTGCGGTTTCTCAGTGTCCCGGGACCATATGGCGGTTAGCCGCGAGCTGTCCGTGTGAGGTCCGACTCTGAGAAGAAATACACAGTTCATATAGTGTCCGATTGGGTGAACGTGTAGAGTCCGGTCAAATAACGTTATGTCTCCGCAATGTCCGCATCAGAGTCCCTCCGAAATGTATGCTGGGTGTAGTCCAAATCTCAAGAAAACACAAACCCGACGTAGTATGAAGCAAGGCCTGAAACACAATGTGGCTAGCAGCTAGTAAGTGTGATCAACCTAAAATGGCGTCCATCACACAATAACGTTACAAAAACAAAAGACTACAGCAAAACCATTAGAAAACGCGAACACAAAACGAGCCAGCAAAACGGTTCTCCTTTTGTCAAAATACTGCCCCGGTAATCCAGTCGCTCCGTCCTCAACTCTGACGGCCACAGATACGTTTAAAGCACACTTTGATCGTAGTGACTACGCTGAGTTGCGAAAACAACCTAACGGCTGCACGCACACTCGAGGGGTTTCCGGAGAGAGCGCAGGGGCTGAGAATAAAGACGTCACTAGGAGGGGCCACGAGTGCGCATGCGCAGACGCTACCAGTTGCGGGAGGTCACCGTGGATTGTAAAGTAATAAAATGCTAAACATGCCTTAGAACATTAAAATAAAACAATAAATGTAAACCTTATACATAGATTGTATGTTTTTAATGCACTGGTCGTTTTCAGGTTGGTTGATTTCATAAAGAAGCCAGATTTTTTTGTTGAGTAGCCTAGCCTAGGCCTAACATTAAAAATAAATGTGTATATAAATATGATAAAAACATTGATTTAACGCATTTGTGCTACAGTCATAAAAAAAAAAATTAACAAAATAGGCAAAAGTGCATTAATCAAAAATGGTCAGCCCAAACTTTTAGAATTTTTTTTTTGACAATTTCAAAGTAAATGTACAGTTCAAACAAAATCTTACAAAAGTCATACTTTGATTAAATCTTTGGGTGATTCATTGCTTGAAATGTAATATTAGGCTAATTATTACATTTAATTTGTAACCATTTAGTGAATTAATTAGAATGAAATTCCTTTAATTGTAGCCTTTTTACTGTAAGATGATGTTTCTACGAAAATAGCCAAAACCTCTCCTGTTTATGATTTATGACCACCAGAGGGCGGTCTATATTTACAAATTCTCATTACTTGTACTTTTTGTTGGTTGTAGCATTACACTAACAGATGCATAGAGATTGATGACATGTCTGTCATCTTAATATGCACATTATGAAACCAACAAATGAAAACTGTTTCTGTTATAACACTTATGTTTATATTATAGTTATATGTCAATCATAGGCAATACTATTAGCTAAATACTTAGAAACAGGCTTCTTAATTTTTATAGGCCAATTTACAGAGGAAGATAATTCATCTTCATTTTTTACTTAATCAAAATGCTAATCCGTTGCAAAACTGTTGCACTAAGAGAAACAATGAGTCCCTAACTCTAATATTGTTTTGAGAACATTACAGTAATTTTAGCTCACCAATCCCTGTCCATATGTGGGACTGAATCACTGTCGTGATAAGAAAGCTAAGTCAACCAATGCCAGCAAATGTTTTATTTTCAGAAAGCATCTGTGCACTATTTATTCTTCTGCATGGCTCTGCAGTATGGAGATTTACTCAGGCTTAGGCTTATTGTGTTCATGAGGCATAAGTAAAATATAGAACATAAATTATAATAGTTTTATTCCCCCTTTCTGTTATCTGATAAATTACAAATGTGTTCGACTGATACACTAAAGAACCCTTGGGTAAATCAGTCCCAGCTGCTTATGCAACAAGTGTTAATATGTGTGCAAATCCATTTATGCATTTGGAAATCACATTTAAAGGTGTAGTACAATTACTGGTACATTATTTCTGTTGGATGCTCCCAATTAAGTGTACTAATGCAGCCATTACTGGCTACAAGTGCATGAGCACAATCATTTGCTAAACTATTGCAGCCAAACAGCTCTGGCCACATTGAATGTCTTTAATATTTATCCCAAAAATTTCATTAGCACTTCACCTTGGTGTCATTCGTTTCTTCAGGTAAAGGCTGGATAAAACCAGTCATATTTTCTCTCTACCTCCCTCTTTCTCCAAAGGTCGATAATCTGCTTGGGGCAGTCTTGACCTATGGTATAACTGAATATATGATCTGCCTGAAGCAAAAAAATAACTAAAAAAATACTTCATCCTGGGTTCAGTCAGGCTGCTCACTCTTACCAACACATATAAACTTGTGTTGTGAGATGTCTGCAGTGATGCGCTCTCTTCTGTTGCCCCTGAGCACAGGAACATTTGGCTCTCTGCTCAAACTCTAATTTTCTCAGAAGGAAGGAATAACTGATGGCCACCTACTTGACTGCCATTTATTATCTGCTCCCCAGCAGCCCAGAGCAGTCTTTCAATCCCCCGGTTTCACCTCAGACTCTTTTGCCCAGCCAATCACTGTAAATCCAGTTCATTTTGCTCAAACACTGGCCTTCAGGGGACACAGTGCGTGGATGTGCTGTGAGCTTTAACACATACATGAATTTGATTGTTAGGTTTTTGACTGGGAGGGCAAATTTAAATCATTCCACTTCAAAGAATGACATTGGTTTTTTATTTATTTTTTATTATTATATTTCATTTACTTTCACCCACACATCTTTTAATGCGGTGAGTGGGACTCCCTGTAGAGAAGGAAAAAAAGGTAATTGTTGTTTTACTGTAATGTATCAGTTGTTTCTCTTTAGGCAGCAATGAAATGAAACGGAAAGCCATTTTTCACTTCTCCTGAGAAAAAGACCTCAATAAAACTAAAGGAAGCAATCAAAAGTAACATTTTTCATAAGATTCTTCCAAAAACAAGTTATCTGTGCTGTTATCCACAATAATTTAATGGTTCTGTACTCTATTACAATAATTGGTATTTGTTTCAAGTCTTATTTTAGTATGTAATTTTAGGATAAATATCTGAGACGATGTTGCTACACTACATTTCATAAGTTTGGGGTCAGTAAGGTGAAATATATATATATATATATATATATATATATATATATATATATATATATATATATATATATATATATATATATATATATATATAATTTTTATTCAGCAAGGATTCATTAAATATATAAAAAGTGTCAGCATTTATTTCATGAATAACAGGCATTTATTATGTGTAAAAAATATTTTTAAATATTTATTTTAAAAAAATGTTGCTCTGTTTACCTTAACTTTATGTTCATCCAGTAATATTGAAGGAAAATTAATGGTTCACTGATAATAAAAATTAATGTTTCTTGAGCAGCTAATCAGCATATCAGAGTGATTTCTGATATGGATCATGTGACACTATGATGATGCTGAAAATTCAGCTTTGCCATCACAAATTACATTTTTTATTATATAGTAAAAATAGAAATATATATTAGTATTAATATCTGACAGGATTACGGTTTTCACTGTATTTTTGTTCAAATACAACCTTGATGAGACATTTCTAAAACATGAAAAATTCCTACACCATAATAATTTAAAGGGGTCATACGATGCGATTTAAATTTTTCCTTTCTCTTTGGAGTGTTAAAGCTCTTGGTGCATAAAGAAGATCTGGAAAGTCGCAAAGACTAAAGTCTCAAATCCAAAAAGGATATTCTTTATAAAAGTTAAGACTCGTCCATGCCCTCCTAAAACGCCTCTTTTAACACGGCCCCACATCTCTATGTCACTATGTGGGAAGATTTGCATAACGTTGCCCAGATGTTCAAGCAAAGAAAGAAGGTGTAACAGCATCATATGACTCCTTTAATAAAATAAACTGAGTGTTTTTGCCATTGTGTCATGTTGGTTTACTGCTTGTTATGTAACACTTAAGCTAATCCACGTCAGCACACATTTGCAAGATTTCCTTAAAGTTGAGTGTTTTCATTTGTGCGTCTCTCAGCAGCAGGGCTTGATAGGGTGAAGGGCCTCGAACGCATCCCCTAGAGGCTCATGTGAAGGGCATCCATGTGGCATAACGCTCCAAGAAGAACCTCATCATGCCGGCTAATTTGTTTGAGCAGGTGTTTATACAAAAAGGGAAGACAAAAAAGGGAGTAGACTTGTTATGTCTTATATAACACACTGGCAGATGACTGTAATTATCGTTATATGTATATAAATACCTTTGCAGTGTTAGTTTTAGTAGAACTCTTTTTGTATTATCGTTTCATTTCCTATTCAGACTTCAGAGACATTAAGTATTGCTTAGAGGAGATGACCGAACACATAGGAGGGAGAGAGAGCAAAAGCATGCAGGTGTTTCCAGAGATAAATCCAAAAGATCCTCCCCGCTGCGCGTCAGGCAGCCACAACCTCGGCAGTCATGAGAGGTAATTAAAATCAGCGCGATCATTGCATGTTTGGAGAGGTGCACTTTGGGGAGGAAGGATGCTCTGGCACTTCAGCGGAGGAGGGAACAGAGCAAAATCATCAGCCATTGTGTACAGAGGCTGCCTCCCACTCAGCTGCCTCACAAAGCTCTGATTTACTCCCATGTCGATTAGAGTACCAATGCATGGAAATGATCGTACACGATGTGGACATCTCCGACGTGATGCTGGACAAGCGCCATGTCCCTGTTGCACATGTTACAATTGACATGTTCTGATACGGACACACAAAAAGGGAGAGAAGGGAGTTTTTGGGGTCACTGGCTCTCTCTTGGTTCCCCACTTGTTAGTGACAGCTGGCAGCTGGGAGCCAGCTTTGCCCCTTGGTGAACACCTGGGTAAAATCCCCCTCGGCCCGTCATAGAATCCCAGAAGCTCCTTCTCACCTCACAATTTTCTCTCCTCTGCTCTTGCCTGTGGGTTTTTATCTTAAGTGGAGATTTCATCTCACTCGTATTTTAAAACAAAATTATTCCCAACATGAAGATTTGGGAGTAGAAGCAAAGCTTAGCATTATACAGAAAGTAAAGAATAAAAAAAAGTGGCTTGACATGCACCGATAAATTCCTGCAATAAACCGATAATTATTTTCATGTAAATTATATATATATATATATATATATATATATATATATATATATATATATATATATATATATATATATTAAAAAATTAAGATTTTCTTTTTAAATTTCTCTTATATATATAATCACCAAAATACCTTTTTTCAGCAAATCAGCAAATTAAACATCTGAAGGATTACGTAACACTGAAGATTGGAGGCAGCTGAAAAAACAGCTTTGCCATCACAGGAATAAATTATATTATATATATTAAAAAAGGAAACAGTAACTTCAAACTGTAATAATATCTCACAATATTACTGTTTTTACTATACTTTAAATCTTTTTTATCAAATAGATGCAACCTTGGAAAAACTTCTTTCAGAAATATCCGAAATGTCTTACCAACCCCATACTTTCGAATGATAGTGTCCATGAAACACAATAATTTCATAAAATAAATGAATTCAGTAACTCATTCTTATATGGTTTACAGCTTGCTACGTAACACTTCAGTAGGCTATATAGAAACATATTATTTATATTGTTACTACTCTCCTTTACCGAGCAGATGTATTTAATGTATTTAATAGAAACACAGACACTGGTGTGATCTTGTTAGCATCAGACGGGCAGAAATAAACAGCAGAATCAATAGCTGATTCCGGAAAACTTGAGCATTTTATCACACAGACTCATATAGTCTGAAGGGTGGGGGTGCGGGATAACTCCCGGACATAATATGCATTCCTTCACTTTATCACACTTTGATAAATATATCTGTGACAAACTTGACAAGATGAGGGGTCTCATATATATTCATACGCAGCCCAATGAGAGCGGAGATACCTTCAAGCCCTTCATAGCTGAGTGGGATGAAATATAGCTCTGATTCATTGCGGTGTGCTATGTGTGTTGGCAGCTGACATTAACCCATACGGTGAATCATGTGTGTCAGTGTCACAGTCCTTGGGGGCTTCAGAAGCCCGTGAGAGGAGCGGGACAATATGGATGGGAGTGATGGAGGGGTCTGTCCTGTTTTGGCCTGCTCAGGGTCAGAAAATGTGCTGAGAAAACAGAAAACGGCAGCATTTTCAACAAGTAATGGGGCAATACTTTGCCATGATCTGATTTACTGTAATCATTTGGCCACATAGAGTACCTTTTCTCCTTTAAAGGCAAGCCAGTCCCTGGTAAACACTACTGAGTAAGGGTAATCCAATGCTTATAGGAGAAAATCTGCTGTTGGCATTGTGAAAGTTAATAATTGTTTTGGCCCATGTTCATTGGCATATTTGGAGCCCAGATCTTGTCATCTTGCTCTTGAGATTTCATTAACAGCCTTGGATAAGACGGTCGTCTCATAAGACAGATGCATTTTATCTAGAAAAATAAATTATTGTGTCTAACTCACCATGATAAAGACTGTTAAAGACTTGATTTAGTTTGTGTGGCAAACATATGATGCCTCAGTCTTGGTCTGTTTATCTCCATTAGTTCTTAAGTCCAGAATCCTATCCCTGTTCTGTGACCTGTTCCATGTGGCGGTTTTGACTGAAAATGAATGGATAATTAACAACCAGTTCACACAGAACGCATCCCACTGAGCTGTTTTAATTGTTCACTATGTAAACACATGCTAGACTGATGGCACTCTCTTTTATCACATCTTTTGCAGCATCTCACCACTCAAGGTAAAATAAGTTCAACTTAATAAAGAAAAAAATTCACCTTAAACCTTGGGTGTGTTTCTCGTTTTGGATTGTTCTTTTGATTGCCTGATGGGACACACTTAAGGGGTTGGCAGGATTGCTTTGATTAGAATTGACTATTTGTGTGATTTATTTGAGTGTGAATACACCAAAGGAATGCCAAACGCACCAAACAAGCGTACTGTGACCCTTTGTTTTTCAGGGGGTCTCTGTCCATTTTCAAACACACTCTATTGAGGTTCAACTGATATATGAACACAACATGGACCATCGATATCGAAACAAACCAAAAACAGGTTGTGATATCACAAGATATGGTTCTTATCATCATAATGATAATTGGATGTTTGGTAAGTTCCCAAAATACACATTGTAAAAGATGTCAAGTCTAGATGTGAACATATCCTCATGCCTTTTGTTTTATATATTTATTGTTTGGTGGTCATATCTTTATTTAGCCATTTGTTGTACATTTTCTTTCTTTCTTATTATTTTTTTGGGGGGGGGGGGGGGGGGGGGTTGGTTTTGGTCTGGACCAAGGAAGCTAGAAAACAGAACTACAAGTGTAAGCACAGCCTTATAGGGAGATATAAATACTTGGAGATTTAAAATAAAGTAAAATGTATATTAAGTAGTCCCTATGTAACAGCGATTTGGTAATTGATGCTTCTAATAAAGTGATAAAAAGGTCTCAAGTTTACAAGACTACAAGTGTGGGCACAGGCCTTTGGTGTCTTTCTCAAGTGTGATGCGTTTTGAAGATACAATTTCAAATGAAAAGTTTCGAGACCCTATGTTCTTTCCATCCTGCTGCGCAGCATCTTTCATTTTTATTTACACATTCTGTGTGAAATAATTGCCATCAAATTGCGTTCTCAGTTTGTTTTTAGTCTTTGGGGATCCAAGTCTTCTGGGTAACCTCCCTGTGGTTCTGGGGAGTTTTGTATTGTTTGCGATGGCTCTGATTTTCTCTGACGCTGGTTGAATATTCAGTTTGGAAGTGAGCAGTTTGACAGCATTTCACTTGGTTCAAGGAACTTAAAAAGGGCCTGAAAAGATGCTAATTTGGATATCAAAGTGAATGGGTTGTCCTCTGGCATTTGGGAAAGAGCCAGCCAGATGTTAGGCTAATATTTTTTTTCAGTGATAGAGACCTTCACTTGTATTATGCAGCCCAATAAACCTTGTTAAATGGGATCACTGATTGCAGTGGGGAGTAGAATGAGTAAGTGTGTGTGTCTTTTCGAGGCTGAAAGAGTCAGACAACCATAATGTATGCGTCCGTGTCCTCCTCACATGTCTTTGCAGTTGTTCTCAACTTAGCAATCCACTCACACACTCTGTATAACCTCGGAGGTATATAAGCCTTGTGCACGCAGCGGGGTAACAAGCCCAGGTGTCTCTATCATCTGTCATGGTATGGTGACAGCTTGCTTGAGACTGCTGGGTGGAGACAGATGCAAACCCCACCTTGTTTTCCCTCATCCAGATGCTATGTCAACCTCTCCAATTCTCACTGACTTGGAAATATTATGAAGTTTTGGGGTCATGCAGTTTATGTACCTGAGTGATCTGCTCATCTAATTAGAATTTTAGATGACATCTGTAGAATTAATTATTCTGTGTAGCAGTTTCAAAGGTTTCAGTCAACTTACATTAACTGACATGATAGGAGTAACATTTAAAGGCAATTAAGTGAGCTGTAGATATTTTGTAAAAATGAAAATATGTTTTCAGAAACTTAAAGTAAAGCTTCATAAGTTCAGTGTATATACAAACACATTTTTGTTTTACTTCTAATTTTTAGTTTTACAACAGTTTAACTTTATCTTTACATACATGATTGCATACTGCAGAATGTTGCATTTTATGTGAAGACTATATGTGGTCTAAATATATCTATAATATCTATAAAATCTATATGGTAAATATACACACAGGCCAGGCTTGAAGCTAGGGTGACCACACTTTCTCTTTTTTTTATTTCTAAATTGCCTAAAATCTCTGGGTTTGGACTTTGAGTAGCTATTGTTTTCATGCTTGCTGAAGGTAATGCCTAGAAAGTAGTTTACTTAGTAGCTTGCAGGTATTGTACATAATTGACCACTTGTGCTGGGATCTACAGAGAATGGTCAACGGAGTAATACATATACATTTAATGTACAAGGACTGTAGCGAGCACGCTAGTTGAAAAACAAGGCCAAAACTCAGACATTTTAAGCAATTTGGATATTCCGCATAGGACTGTACAGAAGGCTGTACAGTCACCCTATTAAAATACAACACTCAGTTTATAAAATATCTAATTTTATATGCACCAAGGGACCTTTGGTTCAAAAAGGCTGAAGACCCTGATGGACACTAATGGACTTTGGTGAAACATAAGTAGATTCAAGGTCTTTGACCTTTCGTATGGGAGTTATTTTAGTACTTTATACCTGCCACACAAAATACAATAGGTGAACTACACTAACAAAATTAGTTCAGTTTGTCCTTACTGGTAACTCACTCCCAATCTTTTTTATTCTGCCTTAAACCATGAACACATGCTTAAGGAGGTCTTTACGCTCAATCACTTTTATCTCTAGCAGGGACCATTACGAGGAAGAACAATTTCACCCTGATTAAACACTTACACTCAGAATTAACTGCTGCTAAACATCGAGCACTTGTGCTAGGAACAGTAGAGAGCGAAAGCTTTCATAGAACTCTGTACTGAGAGAAACGTCTCTCAAGATGTTTCTGAATACATTCAGTGGGCCCCAAACTTGAAATCAAAAGACTGCTGTCCAACACAATCCTTTAAAACGTTTTACATTTCTAATGAGACAATTAAGAAATGGAGATCTGATTGTATGATTGTTGCATGCCCACAAAACGGTGTCAATAATTAGATCTAAACGTTACAGTGTGCACTAGTGAGAAAGAATGGAATTAGGCCTAAACTAATTGGGCAAATTAGTCATTCACAAGGAGAATCATGCATTTCAAATTGACCACCCAGCGAGAGCTTCTGTAACATTTATAAATATGTATACGCTTTTCTCAATGCTTCACCCAGCTCTCAGCAATTAGCTTTGTTTTCCTTAAATGCCTTGTGATTGTGTGTCCTACATGTCTTTGTTCTTTGCTGAGTGTTTGCGAAAGCACACACTTCGCCATTAGGCTTCAAACACGAGTGAGTTCTTGTCTCTTTGCACAATAAATTTGACGACGCAATTGTTGAGAACATGTGGGTGATTAATCTGAGTGCCGCATCTTGTCTGTTATTTTTTTATTACCCCTGTAAGTGTGCTGTCAGAGCACGCGCTACATCGCTCCTATGTCTATACGGTAAGCGGCTCTCGAGCCAGTGGCTCAGTCATTATCTGTTTACACCAATTGACTCTGCCATTTCCTCAGCCCCCTTATCTCTCTCCGTAGCAATTCAAGCCGAGTGTGAATAAAATTATCCTGGTAGTTATGAATAGCTGCTCTGAATGTTGCTTTCGTACTAGAGGAAGCCTATTTAAATTAAGTCGTGTTCAGCTGTTCCCCGCATTGCTGTCGCTGAAGAAAATGAATAAATAAATAAAAGTCTAGAAATGAGAAAATAAGACGTGGAACTGCAGTGTTACTCAACAAAAAGGAGACGAGAGAGAAGGATGTTCAGCACACCCAGTGAACGCGAAAATCAGGCGAAATGAAGAAACACGGTAAAGTCACCAAAGAGTCAAAGCTTTAGTCAACAGCCATGATGAGTTCAATCTGAAATAATGGGTTTGCAGTGCAAAAAAAAACATTCCTAAGCCATTTCCCCATTTCCTGTAAAGACAGCATCACATAGATTGATTGCTGTCACAACGAGGGAGTTCACTGGCCTCCGTCTGTGGGCCCTGGCCTGTCTTACAGGAGGAAGCTGAAGATGTGATTGAGAAGGTCACACTAAATCTGATCCTCCCGCTCCTGTCTGGGCCTGTGTGAAATAGTCTGGGAGGATTTGAGCGCTGAACGTTAATATATTAGGGCAGATTGGAGAGATAAGGCGTGTTTTATCACTAGAAGAGGTTATTTTAAAAATGTTGACACAGCAGCTCAGATTGGAATCTTGCTGGATGGGGCTTGCGTTGTCTCTGGTCTGTGATAGAAGAGCCTCTAATTTGTTGTATAATAAAGACTCCAAAAATAGCTGAATTATGGGCAGACACCCTAAATGTTCTGATTGCTTAAGTGGGACTTATTGGAATTTCTGTGAGAGATGTTTTTGGTGTGCGTGGGTATGAAAAAAATTAAATGGTATATGCAAAGAGGCCCTAAACAGTATTTGGACATGCATTAAATACAAGAAGACATCATAGGTCATCATATACACGTTTTTTTATATCTACTGCTTAATATTTTGACACAGCAAACTGAATTGTGTGTTTGTGTTAAATGAGCACTGATTCACTGATAATAAATGTATGAGTGAGATTATTAACATTATTAACATTTTGGACAGAATGAAACAGAATTACAATTTCAATTATAATTTAGAATACGAAGCCATAAAATAAATAAAACCATATTGGGTGGCTACTCAGGTTTATAAAATTGTATTTATATAGATTATATATTTAGATAAGTGCTTGATGAGATTATCACTGCATTACTCTTCTATAGCAGCTATGTACTGTTATCTGTAGCCTGTAGCCTGTAATGGTTCACTTATGAAAACGTCAGACTTGAGCAGAAACATCGCCTGTAGAGTTAGGGAGAGTTAAGATGGAGGAAATGGAATTGACAGGCAGAGATTAAAACATTGTTATGGTGAGGATGGCTGACTATCTCCAGACTCAGGCTGAGAGGAGCCAATCTGCAGCCTGCACTTGCTCCTGTAGATAACTCACCCAGTGAATCATCAAAGCCTGTTTAGAAAGCACACATGCAAAATTCCCTTCATCCTTTTCAGTGCAGAAATGAGGTTTTCATAAATCCTCTTGTTTTAATTTTCATCCATCAGTCTTGCCGCTGCTTAACAAGCATGCTCAGCGAGCAAAACAGTCGCTTTTTCAGACAACATGAAATTATGGTGTTTCTCAAAGTTTCCACGCCTTTTCTTTCTTCAGTCATCAACCTAGGCTCATCTCAGTTACCAGCTGATATGAACATCAGTGGCAGACGTGTTTCCTTGCATATTCCCACATGAAAAATACCTAGTAATTTATAGTAAAGACTATAGTGCATTGAACTTTACTATAGTAAAGTACTTAATTTGTTGTGGTGAAGTCACGTGATGAAACAAAGACCATCACAAGCAGCTTTTTAATAATACGATTCATAAAAAGTGTACAGTGTCATTTACACAAGCACTAAACGCCATCATGGTGAGACTCATTAAACTGAAATATGAAATAAACATTAATTTAACAACATTTTGTATAACATTAAACCCTAATAAACATAACAGATAATAAAATAAATAAATAAGAAGAAACATAGTTATCTCAAAGACATCAAAACATCAAATTCAAACAAAATTTGAAATGCAACGCAGAGAATTCTGGGAACGTCAGTTTACTTTTTTCCCTGTAAATTTCACAGGAAATTACCGTTAACCATTTAACAGGTTTGTACTGTAGCATTTTCACAGTTTTTTTTTACAGTTAAAATCACAGTCATTTTTTATAGTAAAGGGTATATTATGCAGTAAAAACTAAAGTAGGCTATACTTCAGTATTTATTACAGTTTATCAGTTCACTATAGTTAATACTACAGTATGCTGTAGCATTCATTAACAAAATGTTGTAAATACTATAATATATACAGTATAATACACTTTTCCATAGTATGGTTCAAAAACATAGTATTTACTATAAATTAGTAGGCATAATAGTTTGCTATACATTACTAGGCCTATAGTATTTTTTCATGTGGGATAGTATGCATGACCTCAAAACAAGTTACAACAGATCATGATTTGTAAACTAATGGATTGTTCCTTTTCATGACATAATTAGCTGCACATGTATGGCTTTTCTACAACTCTAATATCATTTTGCCGAAATGTCGCCACAGACACGTTTTCCATTGTGGTTGAGGGTTGCATAAGCATGTAGATGGTGTCAGGTTAAAGGGCTCAAAAGGGGCAAACAGGTGAAGAGCGAGGCACTGCCTGAAAAACATGACCTTTGTGTGATAGTTATCTGGCTACTAGGTGGGAGTGAGCTGGTGGGCACCCATGAGGAATAGCAATGCTTTTGTCGGTAATCTTCGCACGATCAACCTGTCCTGTTTTGTGTCTATGACTCAGATCTCCCTGATTTCCAAAAGACACTCACTCAGTACCGCCTGCATGGATGCCCTCGCTCACCCCTGCGAGGGACCAACCTCAGGGTTATTCCTGACCCTTATTCCTCCCTATCCACCAAAACAGCCACTTGAGAGACTTGCCTCAGGTAATGTCAGTGACAAAAAAGCCCACCTGCACATTCGTATTCAGCCAGCCACACACCTGAGTTCTTCTGTGCTTTTATTTGGTGCCGTGGGATGATTTTCTTTGTGGATGTGCAGCTACTCACCTGTCTGGAGGTCCAATGTGCTCTTCTGACTCTAAACCTTCAGTCTGACGGCTCGGCTCTCACTCAAACTGGTCTAAATCAAGCAGCGCTGCCCTATTGAAGATGAAGAGGTGCAGCCTGGAGCTCATGCGCCACAGACAGGGCTCCTATTGATTTTATAGCACAAGCTGCTGGTAAGCTGTGCTCTCTCTGGCATACCAAATTCCCTGCCCTTCTAGGAGGGCTTGATGAACTGCCCAGCTAGCTTTCACTCATTCCTCCTGTCAGAAGCACTTGAGCTAGATGAATGTCTTACCTGTGCCTCGTGTGCATGCGACTCACTTAAATGTTACCCGGCGACTCTTGAAGATTTTTTACCGCAGTCTCTGATGATGATTGGCTTTTTTTGTAAAAAAAAAAGTAGTTTTAAGTGCTTTTCCAGTTTTCGTGTTGGAGGATTTATCTTCTGATGTATGAAGACAGGACATTTTCAGCTGGCACACATGACCTCTCAGTCAAAATAGATAGATAACAGTTGAACAACATGACGCAGGTTGCCATTGTTTTGCAAACACACAGAATGGATGTGCCTTCATAAAGTCAACATGAAATGATTCCTCAAGACTCCAAACATTGGACTAAAATAGTTTTAAATGCAACCCAAAAAAAAAAAAAAAAAAAAAAATCTACAAAATAGCTCCCTCTGAGAGGCAGTTTGGGCAGAACTTTGAAAATGTAATTATTTCACACTCAAGTTTTGATTAAAATATAACATCTGTTGTGCAGCTGCTTATAGTATAGCTGCAAAAGTTCAAATATTTCAGTACACTGAAAGTTGCAATCAGATCCAAAATTTTGCAAAGATTTTGCATATGTGTGTGATTGGAACATTATTTCTTTTTGTCAGTTTTTAGAGATAGTGAAAAGGCGACAACATCAGAGTTTCATTCACAGCACAAGCCATGTATGATTCATGAGCAAATGACTCTTATAAAGTGGCTCTTTTGAAAGAGTCGGTCAAAAAGATCCATAAATCAGTCTTTAACTCGCTGCCTCACTGAATCATAAGTCATTTTTCCTTTATGTCCAATTCAAAGCGAACTAGGAACGTCTTCTAATTAAGATATACATTCACAACAGATTTTTTTATGCAACATAAGGTATTCAAAAAATGTACATTTTTAATAAAAATATTCTTTAACATAGTTTAGCATAGCAATTGTAGTGTCATAGTAATATTATATTTAGTCTGGGGACCAGCTTATATCAGGTGAAAAGGAAAATCAAACAGTTTGCTTTTATTAATTTAAGATTTGGATGTAAATTGGGTCAATTTTGATTTCATGTTGACTTTAATATTCTTCCATCCCTGATTCTGAACCAAAAAATACTGTTGTTATGATACATCAATGCTCCTGTTTCCTTATTATATAAAATTTGAAGGTCAGTTTGCACACATTTTGTGAAGAAGACAAAGAGTGAATTGTTGGCATTCTTAAAACTGACTTTATTTTTCTAAATCTTTAAATATCTCTTCGACTATTATCTTTATTGATGTAAACTACAGTATTTAAAAGGTGTGCTTTTTTTCTACAGCATGTTTCAAGCTGAGACTGCTGTTTTCGTTGAGAGGTCACATACACAATGATGCAGGCCAAAGGGCCTAAGACTCTATGGATGTGATTGGCTGAGCAATAACAGTCCTGGTAAGAGGAGCTGATGCGAGGCTGTGATGGAGATGAAGGAGCAAGCAAGCGAAAGTGAGAGACCCGGCGACGGGCGCTTCGGAGTAGGCAGAAGAGACAGGCACTAGGTGCTCTGAGAGAGACTTGAAGGGTTAAACTGTTCAACTGTGCCCAATGCACTCCAGTGGACTCCTTCAAATATGAAACACTTAGTTCTAGACCCAGAACATCACAATTTCACAACATAAAGTGGATCCGAACGAAAGGCAACATTTACAGTAATATTCCCAGTGAGGCGGCAGATTGCTAGCATGACTTCGCTAAGCTGAATGAAATAAAACTGGAGATGAATGACTGGCTTGCATGAATCTGGAGGCTAAAGTACATGTTCTGTACTCTCGGATGTTCTGAAATGAGATGAATTTCTGGAAAAACTACACTATTATAGATGTTTCAGGATCTACTTCCGTTTCTACCTAACTGACAAAGGGATTAATAATTGCGACAGATGCGAAGGAAAACTTACTGTATACATTATATCATTACATCTGGATGTGTTTTGCATACATGGTAAAGAATTTTCTTTTCTTTTTTCAATGTAACTATTTTTAAGGGCAGATCTGTTGGCTGAACTTCTTTAAAGCCCTTGTATGCTTTTTATATGAAAACCAAAAGCCCTTGGAGTTTATATTCATCAGTATGATATTGATAACATTAACTACACTGTAATGAATTGCTGTAAAAATTACAGCATTATTTTACAGCCGCGGACTGTTTTTTAATAATACAGCATATTGCTGTAAACTGCAATGCATTCTGGGGTCACGTGTAGGTCTGACTCAAATTTACAGAATTTTGCTGTAAATTTCAAATCTTCGGAGCCGCATCGTCAACGGTCGAGGAGATTAACGTTAAAGACAAGAGGAGTGATTCACAACTGTGGTAAGTGACTTCAGTTTTTTATATTTCTTGTTTGGTAGTTTATAGTATATGAATGCATCTACATTCGCGGATTATATTGGTAACCCCAGATTCAAGCATCATCCGTCCGCGGGGCGCGAGGCAGAATTGCGCGGGGTTTCAGTAGCGCGGTCGCGGTAGGATTTCACACATCCCCCGGCGCTATAGCGACCATGGGCAGAAAATCTCTGGAATCCTTCGTTATGAATGACATGTTTCAGTGCTAATAGTTTATATTCACTGTAACTTAGTGTTTATCAGCACACTTCGTCGTGATTATTTTATGATGTAAAACAACTTTGCACATGCAGTCATCTGTTAACACGGGCGCCGAAATAAAACGCGTTTCTAAAGCCTCGCGGTCAGTCAGGGTCGCTCACGGAGGATGTGTGTGTCATATAAATTCTCAGTGGTGCTTTTCTAAGAGGTTAACGTAACCAGTGAGATGTAGATTTTTTTTGAGCATTTGCTAACTTCAGGTAACGTTAATGTGAAAACTTTAACAAATCTGTTTGATATAAAGTCTGCTTTGTATAGTTAGCCTAATTTATTACCTTAGGGCGACCAAATACGTTTTCCTTGAAATTATTAAATATGCTATTTATATATATGTGTCTATATTTATGTCGGCCGGCAAATCTTGTGTGTATTTTGGCACAGGGTGCACAAAGGCACCTTATCAGAGCGGTGACACTTGAACAAATGAACTGATCATGCGCGACACTGACCAATAAACAAACGAGTTGTTTTATCGCGTCTATGACTTGAATCTTATCATCAGTTGTAGTGATGGGAAGTTCGGATCATTTTACCGAATCGGACTTTTGAGTCTCGTTCAGCAAAATGAACGAATCTTTTTTCGAGTCATTTCAAATGAACGAACAACCAGAAGGTTCAGGAAGAAAAAAACAAAGTGCTTGCAGTCTGTTTCACATTAGGAGGCATTTTGCTGCATAATCGATCCACCACAAACCATATGCAACTATGGAAGCTCAACTTCCATTAAATGGACTGAAGACGCTCAAGTAACGTTATAGGTCTCAAAACGCTTGCTCTGCGCCAGTGGATACACACCATAGACAGTAAAAGAAATATGTGCATGTCACAGACTGTCTGGGCATGCACTTCCGCGTTTCAGAGATCCGCCTTTTACTTTCCGTCAACATTACATTAATTAACGTTTAGAAAATTTATTTTTGACATTTGTGAATCAGTTCAGAATCGTCTGCTTATGCATTGCGATACATTTAAGAATCACATTTTTATCCCACCCCTACTAAATATAGTATGTAATGTAAATGTAAAAATCTGAAATACAAAAAAAAAAAGAAAGAAAATGGTATAGGTATTAATTACTATTGTGATATTGATTGTTTTAGGAGACACTTTGACAAGTGGGCACTGGATGCTGAGTATTGAAGGCGAGGTGGTGTGTGAGGGCACTCAGCCCAGTTTCCTGTCTGGCCTTGCCACTCTGTTTGCTGCTTATTACTAGTTTAATCTTGAGTACCAGGAGGAAGCAGTGTGTACCTTGGAGTTCATTCAAAGGTAATGGTTGAATTCTAACAACTTCAGAACCAGCATTTTATAGATAAGTTATATCAGAACATTCCTTTTAATAATGTTATGTTATCAGTGTTATTTCTGTTGATGCCTTTAAAACAATGTGTCTTAACTCGAGAAGAGAATATATTTGTCTCCCTATTTAACACCAGCAAGCTATTGAGTTAAATATGTTTTTTTTTTTATTATTAGTGGACATCTCCAACTTTCTTGGAGGTCCTAAAACCGCTCTTAATTACATATTGTCTGTTTCATGACCCTTTAGGTGCTTTGTGGGCATAAATCCAGAGAGAGGACCCAAAGCCAAGGGAAAAGTGCCATCGAAATAAAAACAGGACAAGTGATACAGAAGAAAATGTGTGGCAGTCAACCCACATGTTGCCACTCTTCTGTGCAAATTCCAATGGAATTTCTGAAATGTAAGGATACACACACACCAAGATTGCGTCTTCCTTTTATTGTTCTCTATCTGCCTTTGACTGTACCTCTCATCCCTCTGTCTCTCTCTGACTGTACCTCTCATCCCTGTATCTGTCTCTGACTGTATCTGTCCTCCCCCTATTTGTTTCTGAAAGTATTATTATGTTTTGTAATATATCTAATGTATTGTCCTCTTTACTCTTTTCAATATTTCTAGTCACACTTTGAATCCTGGGATGGAACTTCATCTGGAGCATAATTGTTATTTGGTTGATTTTTATCTGTTTGATGGAAAGTTTGTATGACTTCTGCAAGTGCGCGGCTCCTTCCGGTCAGTCATGCATCACTTTTTTTTGTATGACTTGTTTGGCAATATTGGTCTATTCCTTAATGATGATAGCTATCTGAAAATGTCTTTGTGGTTTTTAAAGGATTAGTTCACCCAAAAATGAAAATTAAGTCAATAATTACTTATGTCGTTTCACACCCGTAAGATCTTCGTTCATCCTCACAACACATAATAAGATGTGGCTCAGTGAAGCGTGCATTTCTAGCAAGATCATTTCTTTTTTTCAATGCCCAGAAAGCCTCTAAAACATTTAAAACAATTCATGTGACTACAGTTGTTCAACCTAAATATTATAAAGCGACGAGAATACTTTTTTTGCCAACCCCCCCCCCCCCCCCCACCCACCCACATCTCCCAAAACAACGATTTTATTCAACTATATCTAGTGATGGGCGATCTCAAAACACTGCTTCATGAAGCTTAGAAGCTTTACGAATCTTTTGTTTCAAATCATTTGCTCAGAACGTGTATCAAACTGCAAAAGTCACACGAACCATTGAAATTTCAAAACGCTTATGACGTAACGAAGCCTCATTTACTGAAATCATGTGACTTTGGCAGTTTGATATGCTCTGATTTGAACTGAAAGATTAATAAAGCTTTGAAGCTTCATGAAGCAGTGTCATCCATCACGAGATACTGTTGAATAGTCATTATTTAGTTTTTTGGCACACAAAAAGTATTTTCATTGCTTCATTACACTTAGGTTGAACCACTGTAGTCACATAAACTGTTTTAAATATGTTTTTAGTACCTTTCTGGGAATTGGAAAGGGAAATGATCTTGCTAGCAATGTAGGCATCACTGGGCCATCAGGTTTTATAAAAAATATCTTAATGTGTGTTGTGAAGATGAACAAAGGTTTTAAGGGTGTGGAATGACATGAGGGTGAGAAATGACAGAATTTTCACTTTTGGGTGAACTGTTTTAATATGACCATGTTGGTCATGTTTCGGTTATAACGCAGTTTGAATATTTCTTTGTGTCAAGGTCCATGATGGCCATTATGTTCCAAGTAATAAAAAAGAAATCATGCCAAAATTTCATATCCATTTAAAAAAAAATGAAATAATTTTAAAATAAATAAAAATGAGTTCAAAATAATATACTTTTTATGTCATTTTTTATGTAAATTTGAAAGTGATATATAACATTTTGACCTGTTTTTTTTTTAGATTTTAAAAATGTTATTTTTTTATATTTTTTTGGTGAATTAAGTTATGCATTATATAACACTTTATGCAGTTAAAGTTAAGTCAGCAATAGGGAAAATATATTGTATGCTATCATTTTACATACTTTAAATATAGCAAATACACATATGCTTTTTTTCAAAGAATTGCTTTGCACAGTAAACTACTTGAAAGTGTGCATTTGCTATTTAAATAATTGTTAAATGCCATATACAATGTATTAAAAATGCAGTATATAATATATTTTTTTGTAAAAATGCAGTATACAAAATATAAAAAAAATACTGTAAATTTTACAGTAAAATACTGGCAGCAGGGTTGCCAGCCAGTTACTGTAAATTTTACAGTAGTCTTACTGTAATTTAATTTACAGAATTTTACTGTAATTGAGAATACAGGAAAAATCTGTAAATTAAATTACAGTACGACTACTGTAAAATTTACAGTACCTGGCTGGCAACCCTGCTGCCAGTATTTTACTGTAAAATTTACAGTAATTTTTTAACAGTGTAAGCAACTAAATAACAGTATACATTTATATTTTGTAGTTAAGTATAGTTCAGTATAGCAGTGATGTAGCATTAATGGAGATAGAATGAGCAATATATATTTTCAAAGAGGTGTTGTATGCATGGTTATAAGCATAGGGTTGTTTGTTGTTTTGTTATTGTGTATAGACTTGAACCTGAAAATCCCATCAGCCCATTTTGAGGCTTGTCTATTCATGATGTGTGAATGGTCCAAGTGCTCAGGGCAGTTCCTTTTGATTTCATAACATTCGGATTTTTATAAACTCTTGATGCACAGCTTTCGGTAAATGTACGAACAATATTTTCTCCAAAAACATTTTAACTATAGACGATTAAGAAATCTACATTTGGCAGCCGACTGCTTTTCTTTCACTAACAGATAAAAAAACAAAACTTCTACTTTATAATAATGACCACAATATCCATATTAATAAGCAAAAGGGCCTCCAGTAAACCTCTTATCAAGGATATCTCATTGTAAATCACATAAAATTGTAAATCATTAGAATCTCAATGAAAACAATGTAATACCAAAAAACTTTGGTTGGCTAAAAGATCATATTTAATAAACAAGCATTTTAACCCTGTTATAAAAGTTTATGCAGGGGGTTTTGCAATGGAAATAATGGGAGTAAACATTAAAAATAAATAACAGAACTGTGTGGATGGCATGCAGAGCCTGGCCAAGTAGCTTGAGGGCAGCGTGGAGGTGGGATGAGTGGGGTGATCAGCATGAGACAGTGGCGCTAGATGTGGGCTCAATTTCCGACCCGGAAGAAAAACCAACAATGTATACAATCTTGTGAGTGTGAGGCAGCACTCACCAGCTATGGGCTACTGAGTTGTGCATAAGGCGAGTATCGGGACAGCCTTTCGGTTCATCAGTCAGAAGCGTTACAATCCTCCCCCTCAGAGGGCTTCACAGTTTCGCTGGGCTACCACTTCAGGAACTGCAGTCGCAGAACAAATAACATTGAGGAGAGGACTAGCATTCTACTCAAGTAGCCCTTAGGGGGAGGGGTGTGTGTGTCAGGTGAAACGACAGAAACAGTGACTGAAAATTAAAGGATTAAAAGGAAGCACCAATGATCTAATAATTACCATCTACAGTCATGGCCAAAAGTTTTGGCAGTGACATACATTTTGTGTTTTGCAAAGTTTGCTGCTTCAGTATTTGTAGATTATCTTTCCACATGTTTCTATGCTATACTGAAAAACAATAAGCATAAAGTTTTTTAATGCTTTTATTGGCAAAAACAATATGAGTCAATATTTACAGTCAGTGTTGACCCTTGCTTTTCATAACCTCTGCAGTTCGCTCTGGCATGCCTCATATTAGCTTCTGGGCCAAATCCTCACTGATAGAGATCCATTCTTGCCGTATTAGTCCTCGGAGTTGATCACAATTTGTGGGCTTCTGCTTGTCCACTCGCCTTTTGAGGATTGACCGAAGGTTCTCTATGGGATTGAGATCAGGGGAGTTGCCTGGCCATGGATCCAAAATTTCTATGTAATCATATTCTAGCCACTTCTTTATCACTCTTGCTTTGTGACATGGTGCTCCGTCATGCTGGAAAATTCACGGATCACCAAACTACTCATGGATCGTTGGAAAAAGGTTTTGATACCATTCTTGGCAGTGTTTTTGGACATGTTAATGAGAGAGCCCACTCCCTTGGTTGAAAGCAGCCCCACATTTTGATGGTCTCAGGATGGTTCACTGTTGGCACGTCAGAGGTCTCATGGTAGCGTTCACCTTTTCATCTCCAAACAATTGATTTTCCAGATTTTTCATAAAAGTTGGAAGGAAGCTTCATCAGAGAAAATAACTTTGCACCAGTCTTCTGCTGTCTAATCCTTGTACTTCCTGCAGAATTTGAGTCTGTCCTTCAAGTTTTTCTTGGAGAGAAGTGGCGTCCTTGCTGCCCTTTGTCCAAAAGTCTTGGCCTCACTGTGCATGTAGATGCTCTCACACCGACCTGCTGCCGTTCCTGAGCAAGCTCTTCACTGCTGGTGACACAATTCTCATGAGGAGACAGTCCTGGTGCTTGCTGGACACTCTGGGACGTCTTCACTTCAGTCGAACCTCTCTTCTTGAAGTTCTAGATGATCCAGGAAATGGTTCTTTTAGGTGTAATATTCTTTGTAGCAATTTCCTTGAATGTGAGGCCATTGTGATCCACAGTGATGAAGGCTGCACACATTTCTTTGGAGGTAACCATTGTTAAGAAGAACACAATGATTGGAAGCGCTTCTTCCCTCCTTTTATAGCAATCAGTCTGCTCTTACAATATTATTAGTATGATAGTGATTTCACTTGACTAGTACTCACTCACACTTTCACATGTGCTGCTGATATGATTAGTCAATTAATGTTAGCTGATCATTTGGTGTCAGGATCAAAAAACAGTTAAATACATTTCTTATTCTTATGAAAAGTAAATTTTTTGGCCATTGAAGCTTTAAGTAATAATTTAAAATTGCTCTACACAATAATCTAGAAACAATGTGAATGAACACCTTTGCAAAACACAAAATTGATGTTGCTACCAAAACTTGCCATGACTGTATATTTATATATAATGTTATAGAAAGAGGGTTATAGCCCTGCAGGCCTCGAGTGAATTCTTCTTCCTGCTGGGGTCCAGCTCAAGTCTGTGGTTGTAACCGCTTGGCCGTGGCACTTCCTCTGTGCTTAAACTCTCTCAGACTGGAGTGGTCCTCCTGTTGGCCGCATCTTTGAAGTCCTTAGCGTTGGAGTTGTGAGCCTGCAAAAACTCCCTCTCGGAGTTGAGCAAGGCACCCATTGCCGCCTTGGAGGGATCCCTGGACAGGGTGTACATGGAGATGTCTGCTGCAGCGGGGCCCGTGTACCCGCTCTTGCCCATGGGCGAAGCGTCACGTGAGGCAGGCTCGCTGGAGCGGCAGCTGGAGCGCCGGCGGAATCGGTAGCGGTAGCTGGGGATGCGACTGAAGGCCGACTTCTTGATCAGCTCGGTGCGGGACTTGGCGCGCTGCTTCCGGTGTTTCTCAATGAACATGTGCACGGCGAGCACGCCCACCATCTCGGCCATTATGAAGGACAGTGCGCCGAAGTAGAAGGACCAGCCGTATGAGTAACTCTTCTTAGAATCGCTCTGGCCAGGGTCGCCCGAATTGGCAGATATGTACACGATAATGCCGATGATGTTACTTAGGCCTGCGTGAGGAGTAACAGCAGAGGAGAGGGCAAGAGAGAAAAAAGAGAGAGAGAAAGTTATGGCTCAGCACGCAGCTGTGGCTCATCATTCCGTATCATTACACAAGAATGCATCACTTATCAGCCATGTGGAACACAGATAAAAAGAACAATTGAAACATTTTAATTCGCTTTTTATCATCGCAATTATATTTAAGGGTAAATAATTAGCAGGTTGCTGTCGAATATTTAGATCATAACCAATAGGACGAGGCGATTCCAAGGACTTTGTTGTGTACAAAGCAATGCTCTGTCATTGGCAGCGTGTTCGCTGCAATCATGAGGACTGATTCATCATAATTCAATTGTAACGGAGGGAGTTGGGCTCATTTGTGTGCTCATGAGGCCCTAATGGGGTCTTCTCTAAATATTTGACCAACATGCAGTTCTGTTTGAGGATCCCCCGTCTGTCACCCTTTCCCAGGCCAGAACTGCAGCAGTGGGTCAATATGCTGGCCTGCTGTTTGTTTACACTGCTCGAGCCGGCCCATCCATTTCCTTTGTCAATAACCAGAGTTAATCTGGCAAGTCAACACAGATCTGCGCAGTTTACGGGGAGGACGACATCCTAACCTTTCTGTGAACTAATCCATTCTAGACATGCTGTATTCTGAACCCAAAGATACTCTCTGTCTTGTGGGGAAACCCTGGTTCGGACAACTGACTGAGGTTCGGAAAGATGGAAATATGCTAAAGCTAAAAAAACAGGCTGAGCATGCTTGCGCTGATGCAGAAGGTTTAATCTCTTACCAGCAGAGACAAAGAAGATTCCAGCACTGAGGATGACATTGTGTCTGCTCCTGTAAAACTCACTGGCAGCCACACACAAACCTCCCATGAACAGAAGCCCAACGCTCATGATGGGGAAGATGCTGGACGCTCTCACAGCTCCTGAGGGAGATACAAGAAACCCAACCACATTAGTGTTACTATAAATAGTACAGAGGGAAACTCGCCATATAAAGAGAAAATATTTGAATGTGAATGACAGATCGTATTCAAAGGTCCATTTATGCTTATATTGATTATTTAAAAAACAGGGCATTGGGTGCTAGTTGGATGCAAACTGTACTAAAATAAACCATATACTGCATCTACGATGCAAACACCTGTCCACCAACTATTGTTTATCAGTGCACAACACACACACATGCCAAATATTATCCTTACAACAAAAAAAATAAAAAAAGAAAAAGAAAAAATACTTTATGTAGTTGTGAATCTCTGTAAGTGGTAACATCTTAATTCACTTATTTTATTCAAGCAAAAACTCACTATATGATCCTAGAGACTAACAAAAACTGGGTAGAAATACCTCCTTCCAGTAATAATGTTTCTTTCTTGCTCAACAACACTACATTTATTTGATCAAAAATTCAGCAAAACAGAAACATCGTAAAATATTGTTACAATTTAAAATAACTGTTTGAGTATATTGTAAATTGTCATTTTATTCCTGCAACGGTTAAGCTGTACTTTCAGCATCATCTTCAGTGTCACATGGTCCTTCAGAAATCATTCTGATATGCTGATTTGCTGCTGAAGAAACTTTCTTATCATCAGTTGAAAAAGTTGTGCTGCTTAATATATTTGTTGACACTTTTTTCAGGATCTTTTAAAGAATAGAAAGTTCATTAAGGATATAATTGTAAAAAATGTTATTGGTATTTTTTTTTTAACATCCTCATTGTCACTTTTGGTCAATTTAATTCTTACTGACCCCAAACTTTTGAATAAAAGTGTAGAGTCTGCTCCACAGTGTCATGCCTAAAATGGTCTTTATGTACGAATATTTTTAATATGACACTCTGTGATAGTCTATTTACTTTAATTATATGCATAAATATATATGCCATACTTTGCTGTGTCGAAAACAAAATCAACCAAGACATTATACTCCTTTTATGTTCCACAGGAAAAAAGATGCCATGTTGGTGATTAGATGATGATGCCTTTTAGATTTACTGATACAATGGTGTTTTTTGGATTTATGGTGTAAATCAGACTCTCTCGTGAGAGGTATTTGGTCTAATACTCCAGAACTGGACACTTCATCCCGAGCGAGCCATCTGATGGTGCTCTGCAGAAAGAATGTCTCCTTGAAGCGCTGGGTTTAGTTACGTCTTCACAGATTTGAGCACTGCAACAGACAGCATCTGTCCGAAATGCTTCGTACTTCCTTCCAATTATTTGCGGACAGTTCTGGATCAGAAAACGCAGCACACACGGGGCTTCTCCGACTGGCTGAACTCCTCGCTCCTTCACTCTGCCTCAGATCAAGCCTGATCAGCCTCTTCAGAAATAGGATAAAAGCTAAAGGAGGGGCATCTGAGAGTGTCAGGATCAATGTCAATAGCCTAGTTGACTGCCCTTATCAGTACGCTATTGCTATGCATACCGCAGCACTGCAGCATTTGCCCTTCTGAGCGCCTTTCCTCTAAGAAATAAATATTTTGGGACAAGAGGGGCAAGACGAAAAACCAGTGAATGTGATATGAAAATATGTCAGTTTAGCTTTTTCTGAAATGTAGCGTTTACATTATCCCTTACCCCAGTGCATCTACAAACTGACAGATATGTTTATATATATATACAACAAAACACTGATAGCTATGTTAACTATGTTGAATAGGAAAAGTATATACTGTAAAACAAATAAATATGCAGATGATCTGCTGTGGTGAGCCCTAAATGTCAGAATAAGTCAAAATGAATGACAAAATTGTTTGTTTTCTCGCAGAACTACTGAAATCTCACCGTGTGACTGTGCTGAATGTCTTTGAATTGCAATTCATTAATTCCCTTTTTGTCATTCCAACAGGAATTTCAGTTAAATGGCCAATTCTCAAATGATGAATTCTGAAAAGTAACGGGCAAAAACCTTCGCTTTAACCATTTATGAAAATCTCTGATGACTTTAAATATAATTTGATCATTAAGCAGATGTGCAGGTCAACACATTCGTCAACGATCAGTTGGTAAGTTGTTTGGGAAGAAAACTGCACTATGGCTTTATTGTCTTTCTCTAACAAATGTCACTCTCCTTCCCTCCCCTTCATTTCTCTCTCCTCAGTGGATCAGCAGTCTCCCATGGCACACCTCATTAATATATTCATGCCCAGGGGAAGACAAAATACTCCTCCATCATCCAATTTTCCTGCCATCCTTGAAAAATGGATCAGTGGCCGAGCCGTGCTTAATTACAGTTAGAAATGGGAGATATTTATTGAGGAGGATTGTACAGAGCATTAGCATGCAACAAAAAGGATGACTTCTGCGTCCTTGATGGGTCCAACGTCCTGCTGACAGGTAAGATCTACATAGGGTAAGACCTCTGTGGGACGACTGAAACATTTATTCGTGCTTGGCTTAGACTTTTCAGTTTGAAAACTGGACGGATGGGCCTCTCTGGTTAAGTCGAGGTTATCAACCTCATGAATCCCCTGGAGTCTGTGCGGTGGGCATTTTTATACACAAAGATGTGCAGGGCAGAATGTGATATGCCCATCTGAACTTGCACGCAGAGCATGTTAGGCCAGAGGACACAACCCTCTGCTTCAAACGAATAACAGAGAAATTAGAACAATGCTCATAGGGAAAAAACAGCCATCTCAAGGGCAACTAAAGTACGCCACGAGAGAGGCAGATAAAGATCGAGTGAATCAAAGGCAGAGAACAAAACAGAGAAGGGAAAAACTTTTCAAATGCATTTAGCTTCAAAATCAGCTTTTTTATTTTTGCTCAGAAATGTATATTTTGTAGTGCTCCTAAATGTATTTCATTGCATTGTTCTGAACGACATGCCAATAGCACTATGAACAGGGCAGCAAATGAAGCTGTAAAACAGAGGACTTTCTTTCCCTTGAATTCTGGGTGGAGGTCTGTGTCTGTGGCTTCTAGAATGCACAAACAGTCGACATGCCGACACCGATCATGTTAGACTTGCCCCCTGTGAAACTTTAGTCTGAGTTGTCTAGTGTAAATAGTTATTGGCAGAAACAGGTTTGTTGTTCACATGCAGTAAGATCTCACATCAGTCTCTCCATAAAGCTAAAGTGTGTGGAAGTCTGCTCTTGGAATCTTTGTAAAGGGATATTTCATCCAAAAATAAAAAGTGTCATTCTGTCATTCCAAACCCATATGCTTTGTATTTTTTTTTTTTTTACAATTTTCACTGTATACACCTTTGCATTCAACAACAGCGCATAGCCACCAACTGAGAAAACAATGTGTATAAAAATATAAATTCCTATCTATTTTCTAAATGCAAGATACATCTGTGTATATTTTTCTTTTTGACGATTTTTGATTTTTAACTAAAATCACATAACTCAAACACCCCAAATGATCTCAGACCCCAAAACAAACCTCAGGAGGTGGTGTGAGTACCGCTCATTTTGGGTCCTTTCATGGTTCCATTGCATCCTCTTTGAACACCAAAAACACTAAGGTTAGATTAGTCACTTTTTGGTTCACTTCAACTAATTCGGGTTTGGTTCATTTAAAGGATTAGTTCACCCAAAAATGAGAATTCTGTTATTAATTACTCACCCTCGTGTCGTTCCAAACCTTTAAAGACCATTTTCAGAAGACAGTTTTAGATATTTTTGATGAAATCCAAGAGCCTTCTCACCCTCCATAGACAGCAAGACAACTGGTACATTCAAGGCACAGAAAGGTAGTGAGAACACTGTTAAAATAGTCCGTGTGACATCAGTGGTTCAACCTTAATTTTATGAAGCTACGAGAATTTTTTTTTTGAAAAAAAAAAATAAAATAAAAATAATTCTCTTGCAGTCAGTCTCTGCTGCCATACATGAGAGTACCACAAAATAATCCCTACTACGTTTCTGGGCTTTGAACATGGTAGTTTCCTTGCTGTCAACGGAGGGACAGAAAGTGTTCTCACTACCTTTCTGTGCCTTGAATGTACCAGTTGTTTTGCTGTCTATGGAGGGTGAGAAAGCTCTTGGATTTCATCAAAAATATCTTAATTTGTGTTCTGAAGATGAACAATGGTCTTACAGGTTTGGCTCGACATGAGGGTCAGTGATTAATGACAACATTTTCATTTTGGGATGAACTGTTCCTTTATTGAGTGAAAGCCCACATCTCAATATCCCATGGAAAAATAGAACTAAGTCTCTGCCTTACATTTATTTATTTTACATATCAGAAACTCCTAGTATTTTCCGGTATGGTTAGCTTTTGCCCACACTTGACTTGAATATTCACCAAAAGTGTATATATTAGTGCTGTCAATCGATTAAAAAAAATTAACTAATTAATCGCACAATTTTTTAAAATTAATCGCGATTAATCACAATTAAAAGACTGAAACTTTTTGGATATGTAAATGTAAAATGTAAATAATTAATGTAAACTCAAGACAAAGAAACTATTTAAATTCAAAATATGATTGTTTATTGGAATTTTTGTTTAACTTGTAACACAGATTTTCTCATGTAAACAACATACCTGCAATAAACCATCAATATCCTCCAAATTAACTGTTGGCTTGAAAGCCATATTTATTACAGAAATAAAAACACAGGCATGTAAGTACCATTTGAATTTCAAAACAATCAATGCCAATAAAAAACTAAAATGATTTCCATGTTGAATTCTAAGTGGACTGCAAAAAAATTCCAAAGTATAGTCATTGCCAGTGCTTTAAGTGGGCCGGTACGCACCGGTACCGCCACTTCCAAATATATCTCTTGAGCGTACCGCCACCTCTCCATGCGCCCAGAACGTGCTTGTAGCGTACCGTTACCGTTATAGCTTAAGTTATACAAGTGAATAGCGCATGTGTCGCTTTTCCCACTGTTAAGTGTCAACAACTCAACGTGGCCGGAGAAGGTGTGTGAAACTCGTTGTGAGTTATACTAAAGCAAAATCTTGAGTATTTATTGTCTGATAAACATTAAAAACTGTCTGCGGAGGTTGAGTCGTCCTGCAGCCCCCGCTGGCTGTTCATTGGCTGCAGCATCTTTTTTCTAAGTTCTAAAAAAATACCGTAGACGGCAAGGCACAAATTTAGATATTCATTTATCTAATTAATCTATAGCCTATGCACAAAGACAATATGATCTTTTTGTCCCCTTTTTGTTTTAAAGCTTGATGAAGAGAGAGAGCGCAAGTTGCTGCAGCTGAGGAGGACAGTGATGCACGCGCACAGGGGTGATTGACAGGTCGCGGCACTGTGTACAAAAAATACTCCGCTACACAATTATTTCTTTATTTTCGTTTAAGCTTATTAACGTTAGCGTTACAGAAAGGTCTGATTTACGCACTGTTACAGTCATTGTTTTTTTGTTTTTTTTAAACAATGACGTTTGAGTTCATGATTTTAATGTTGCTGTTTCTTGTTGCAGACTAAATGAAGAGTAATGTTTCTTGTGGCAGACTGAAGAGTAATCCGGCAGAGTTTTATACTGAAACTTTCCGTCTAAAAGTCCTTCCTTTGTCTTATCCATATTTATTTCCACGTTGAACACACATAGGCCACAACTGGAAATAAAAAAAACTGCAACCGCGTTAATTGCGTTATTTTTTTTTTAACGCGTTAAATATTTCAAATTAATCGAATGCGTTAACGCGCTAATTTTGACAGCACTAGTATATATATAATAATAAAAAAAAACATTATTAATAATTGTTATGCAAATAACATTATAATTAATAATTGTACCTCTGAATGCCTATTACTGGAAAATGTCTAATTACTGATGGCCAGGGTGTATTTATGGGTCATTAGCAGTATTGTGAGCATTCCTTCTCCACACATATTTATTTAAATTAGGCTACACATGATTGATTTGGTTGCTTTTTGATAAATGCACATCACTGAGAAATCATTGCTACTTCCTTCATTTTTGCCTTTTTTCCTCACAGTTTTAATTGAACAGAGGGAAAATAAATTAATGAGGGTGGGCGAATGGCAGGGGATGAATAGAAATCATGAAATTAAAACAAATACAAAGTTTAAAAAAACAGCCACACCATCACAGAAGTTTTTTCAGTGATGTTCATTCACGCAAAATGATTCCTAAAGATGTTCTACTTCTGTGCACCACAGGACAAATAACAATGTACAGGTTTGAAACAACATGAGGTTGAGTAAATAATAACAAAATGTTCTTTTTTTTTTTGGTGAAGTACCCCTTTTACATGTCACTGAGTCATAATCACAAGAATCCGGTAAATAATGTATTTGACACACAAGCAAAAACCCAAATGTAAGAACAAACATTTTCCAAGAATATGTACGAATTTACACAGGGGAACCAGTTAAAAAAGATGTCACTTAAATAGTACAACCAAACAGCTATGACAGTGTAAAGACTTGTGGGTAAGCATGATTTATCACTAAGCATAAACCATGACATGCTTGAGTGCGTGCATCTACTTTGTTCAGCTTCAGTCACCAAGCAATTTCAAGACACGCTGCACCTAATCTATAAGATGGTAAAAAGTGTGGAGGTCATTGCAGAAACTGAAGAAACCAAGCAGGGCTAAACGAGAAAAATCCATCTGACCAATATGACCCTTCTCTATGCATATCATCAGTCTGGGTGATTGTGAGAGATTTGAGATGTGTGTGTGTGTGTGTATCTGTGACTGTGAGTGTGGGGGACTTGTACAGAGTCCTCTTTCTGGTTTTGATGGAAACAGTTGTTGTCCGAGTGTTTGTTGAGTCTATTGTTTGTAATTAGACAGTTTCCACAATTTGGACCAATTTGTGGGACACACTAGGTGGGTATTTTTGCATTGACAAAATAACCAGCCAATTTTACCATCCCCCTGGCCTTACTTTGTAGGAACTTAGGGTGCTTTCACACCTGCCTCATTTAGTTCGGTTGAATCGTACCAGAGTTCGTTTCCCCCTTTGGTGTGGTTCGTTTGGGCAGGTGTGAAAGCAGCAATCACACTAGGGTGCGCACCAAAGGTGGACCATACAAGCGTACCGAGACCTGCTTGAAGAGGTGGTCTCGGTACGCTTTCAAACGAACTCTGGAGCGATTCGTTTTTGGTGAGAATGTGATCCGACCTCGAACAGACCCAACTGCAAAAAGTACTGATCATTTTTGGACTAAACCAGCTGCCGTAGTCAGCTGCGCTGTGCATTATGGGATGAGGAAGTGTTTGTTGACAGTTTGCACTTTAGCATAGTAGCTCGTGGACAAACTTGGAGTAGTGAGGAGGTGCGGAGATTCATAGAAATTTGGTCTGATGACCATGAGCATGTCAGAGAGAGTTAAGAAGAATTAATGCACGCCTCCGTTTGAAGTTATGAGCGATGCCCGCTCGCCGTTTGCAGTGCATTAGAACGTTGTTTTCAAGCCGCATCCGCGCTTTGTTATAGAAATATATATTGCATATTGTGGTGTATACAAACAATGTTATAGATTATGGCCAGGGACAAAACCAGCCCGCACAGTTGTCTCTCCATAGTTGTGTTGTGTCTGGCTTTTCCTCTTATGTTGGAATTTCCCCGCATGTAAATTCAGACCAATCGAAAAGCAGTTTAAGAAATACATCATGGCCAATCAGTGATGTGGATGTTGTCATGTGACTGCATTTTGGTTCGTTTCAACTGTTTCGGACCAAAGCAATCAGTGTGGTGTGAAAAGGAACCAAAAGCTGAAAAATGCTACAATGTATAATTATTTGCCCTTGGTTCGGACCAAATGAACTGAACTAGAGATGTGAAAGCACCCTTAATGAGAACCAAAAGAAGCAAAAAGAGACACTTCCTCCCCCTTTATCTGCTGGTATCACTCTTAGATGGAGCTATTGCATAAAATTGAGTGATTAACACTATATTTCAGCTCACATTTTGAAATATTTGTTTTGCCTTATCTATATTTGATTATTTTCTCAGCAAATTTATTTAAAATAGGTACCTTGCCTCCTCAGAGAAAACGCCCCTGATGTGTGTTGTTTGACAGACTTACGTAGTAAATACTCTGCTGCATCCTGCTCATAATCTGCATCCTCTGGAAAGTGGTCAATCTTCTTACAGACACCTCGAAATGTTCCTGCAGCCATGAAGAACAGAGAGAGAGGAGAGAGAGAGTCAAATACCATTAGTCGATTTTTTTTGCATGCATGTGATGGAGCGCATACAAATACAAACACACACACACACACTACAGAAGTCCATTTTATGTGTAATACAAAGGTAAACATGTCTTGGTGTGTTTATTTTGCAGTATTTTCTTATGCATTTATCAGGTCAGTGAGCACAGTACTAGTAAGCTGCTTGCTATGTGTATATGTGTGTGCGTGTGTGCACGTATGCATGCCGTCTTGTGCATTCACTGACAACCCCTGTTCACTCGGCTGTGCGCTCAAGATGACAAATGAACAAAAATAACGCTTCTGCCCTCGGGCGTAACATGTGACCGGCTAATGAAGAGGCTTATCGTACCAAATACATGCGCCCTATGTAGGGGGAAACCATTCTGACACATCCTGTCATATTCTCCGCTGCATTAAAGGAGGAGTACACAGCTCAAATGCTCGGTTTGTGTTTAAAATGTTTCCATTTTAAGTAATACTCATGTATCAGCTTCTCTGTAGCGAGTATCAATGCACAGTACTGTTAAAACTGTTCAAATGGATGTAATACAAGATGAATCCCCTCATTTTCTGCTCAGATATTTTTGTGCTTCCTGAAATCCCCTCAGTTTACATAATTTAACCTTTTATATTCTTTTGATATGCTCCTTGGACCAAATCATACCCATCTGACGGATATTATTGAAACATTAAACCTCTGTTTTATCATTTATTTATCATTTATATTCTCAAATGTGTGACTGGGATCCATTCAGGCTCAGTTTGATCATAGCGAAACACACTGTGGAAAAATAGAATGAAATACATTGAAATATTATAAATTAATACAATCAAACTTAATAACTTGGAAATACATTAAATGGCGTCACAAAACAAATATAGATAGATAGATAGATAGATAGATAGATAGTTATCTTTTATCTCATTTTACAATTACATTCATTTCGCAATCCGTCCCTTTGCGCCACCTGGCGGTAGTTTCGCGAATTATTTTAACATGCAACTGAATTACAGTTACCACCGCGGTACTGCCGCGGCGGTACACGCGGCGGTAAGCCCCAGAAAGGCTGGCCACCTACTGTAGATAGATAGATAGATAGATAGATAGATAGAATCTTACAATACAATTACAAAAGAAGACAGAGGACAGAATGACATTTCCAACATTTATCAACCAACATTTTGGATAAGAACTCTGAATGAATACTGAACAAACAGCACCTAATGAGGCCACATAGACAAACTTATGGTTTTCATGGCTCTGTGTTTGTTTCTGTGAAATGTTTTAGCCATTTTGTTTAAGAAAGAGAGAGAACAGGTCTCTGTGGTGGATGGTGAGGGCTTTCAATGATTCAGAGTGAATCAGGGCACTCGGGCTTCTTCAGAAATGCCCTCTGGCTCAACCCGCAGCCCTCTCCCACCATCACTGTCTACAGGTGACCTGACAGACTGGCCACTCAAAGCCATTCAGCTCTATTCACTCCCTCAAACACACACACACACACACGCCTGCTCATAACACAGAGATGGAGGGAGATCAGAAAACGAGTAGGCGATGAAGACTCGGAGAGAGGGACGGTTATTGTCATGGTGACTGTGACTGCTGTGACGTATTTATGCTTTGAGTGGGAAGGGCTTTAATGTGATGAGTCCTCGGATATAAAATAATGTGAATTTTGATAAGATCGAAAAAGCGCTATAAAACACCCCATGCATGAATGACTTCACCTAAAGGTTGCAACGTAGAATAATAAAGAATTACGAAGTGTACCATTGTGGGTTTTTGGCACTTATGAACACCTCCTGTAACAAAGCACCACATTCACAGGTGGTTTTATATCACAGAATGAGTCATTTTAACAGTAATGCTATTAGTATGTATTACTATTATTATTATATATATATTTTTCTACAAATTCATTAATACAGTTTTATGTTACATAACTGTAATAATAAATTTGTATAATTAAATATATGAAATAACAATCTACGGTATAAAACATACTTAAGAGAGAGAAAAAAAACAGTAGTAAATTTGAAAAAAAGTACATTAAAAAAATCATCAGGAAATGGCAAGGTCATATTTCAAGCCAAATTGAAAAATTAAAATGAACTACATTTTGAATGTGCGCTTTTAACTAGGTATCTAAATGAGAACATTCCACAGACTTATGCTGTTTTTATGTATAGCTAATTATAAATACCATGTACAAATACCTAATTGTAACACACTCCGTAACCCTAACAGAACAGATAGCCTGCCAGGTAAATTTTCACAGTAATGATAATAATAATAATAAAATATTTATAAATGAAAGCTCTTTTGGGTACAAATCTGTCCCCGAAATATGATTAAGTAGATGCACATTTACAAACATAAGTGCCAGTTTCTAGCACTCCTCCCTATTGGAATGTCAACTGAAAGACAGTCATCTCATCTCGTATTTCAATAAATCACCTGTCCACTGGCCATGTGCACACTTATCTGTCTAGCGTAGTGTGAAGTACAACCAGGCCTCTCCATCCTCCAATGAGCTGCGTTGGATAACAGCGGCGCTAAAAGCATCATAAGACCCAGCAGCTGCTTTTACCAACAATCACTCAGATTTAGAGCTTGGCTCTTTGTCTCCATTTACATAACACAAACCTGCAGAATGACTGTGTGTTTGTCACAACTTCAGACGTGGACCTGTCAGAGAGCTTCACCAGAGGACGGGTGAATGCATTAGCGAGGAAGTATTTCATTATCTTTTTTCTCTGTGTTTTCTATCATTACAAACAGCCTGTGAATAAATAAAAAGAACACTGATGCTATTAGCCGAAAGCGTTCCCTGGAAAAACGCCTGCAAGGAATACTTTGCATTGGAAAGTAAAAGTCCTAATTTGGTTTCTATGCTGACAATGCAATGATTCAGAATAATCTGATTAGAAAACTAAAACGCTGTTTACGTGAATTCACACACACACACACACACACACCCAAAAAGTTGAAACCTTTTAGTTCTTTTCAGTGTTGTCTGCAGCTGGACAGATTTGTCTTCATCACACTTTGAGGTCTCATTGACCCCTTTGTCTCAGGATCCTCTTAAAACAATTAGTCACATTTGAGTCTATGTTTCCCACTTTAAACGACTGGAGTACTCGTGATATCAATAGAGACGTTGAGAGAGAAATGGGAAAGCAAGTAGTTTACAGTCAATATGGAGGTAAATTCACCAGAGACGTGTTTTCAATTAAAGGCTACCTTTGTGTGGATTAGAAAACAATTCATCCGGTTGTGCTGATTTGAGCCTCTGGGTCTCCGCATCCGCTGAGTCCCGCGAGCCACACCGACACACCTCCGGTCTGAATAATTCAACAGAGATCTCCTCAAAGGTGACAGCTTTGTTGGAGGAGACCAGAAAGATTAGGAACTGATGGAGATATTTTCCACTCGGCCCTCCCTTCATCCCCTCCTCTTGGATTGTGTAGCCAGTGCAGCTCTCTCGACCCATTCAGCGCATTGCTAACAGATAAAGCCACACTTTTATAAAAGGAAAAGGAGAAAGGAGGATGAATAGGGGCTTTAGTGTTGTCCTGAGCTTCGGCATTGTGGCTGTCCTCTCCTGGTCCTGTGTGGCCGGCGGTGGGTGAAGAGCTCTGCCGCTGGAGCTCCTCTGATAGCACACAGGCTGCTCTGATTGACACATGGTTAGTCACACTTCAGAGAAATACATGCTCAGCTTAATTTGCCTATGCATTCACCCTCAGCTTAAAGGGAACTTACAGTCAAAGTGTAAAGACTTCATTTGTGCTCAACCGAGCAGAAGTCAGCATTTCCATAAAATGACGATCTAGGCAGTCTCAAAGCCTTTCTTTTTGGCGTGCTGCACACGTGAAGAATATTGTCATTTCATTATACATCGTTATAGCTGTGTTCCAAAATCTAGTGAGCTGCCTACCGTATCTAGTGTTTCAAGGCATTATACGTGGAGCACTACGGAGCAATTCACACAGAACATGCTTTTGTATTCCACTAAGCTATTGTTTTTCTATGTAAACGTGATAGAGAGACGTGTTTGACCACTACACTCGTGTCTCACGTTCAGAACTTCAACTTCAAGAAATGTGAATATTCATGACTATGAACAAGACTATTACTGATTCGTTTTTCTGTCGGGAGCACTTTCATTTGGGCTCACAAATAACGCCCATGCCTGAGCACGGACACACTCATTCTCAATATTTATTCGTTTTTAGTCTTTGTTTAACAGCTCTGCCAAATAAATGTGACAGAACTGTTAAACAATGAAAGTAATTGGTTTATGAAAAAGTATTATAGAGTTTGCCTTTCTATTAACTGCAGAAAGACATGCAAATGCGATCATACGCTCTCTTATACCGTATGCGTACAGTAAATAACTATTTATTTGAACAAGTCTTTGAATATCTAATATCTAACACTTAAATCCACAAATCTTGTAAACCTTGGTAAATCCAGCTGCTGGATTCGTATACGTGTGCTCTGGTAGCCTGCATAAAATAGTCCTCATACTGATACATTGTCAAATTATTCATCTTTAATTTTGTAAATATTAGGGGAAATAAATCAAAATGTAAATGCATCTTTAAAGTGGATATAACACACACAGTTACTGCTAATCTCATGTGAATCCTATAGAGTAGTATTGCATCTTTCATATCTCCGAAGAGTCTTTAGTTTTATTAGATTTCTAAAAGCCAGTTACAGCTTTACGCTTCTCTCAGAAAGCAGTGGAGCTCCTGGAGGCGTGCTGTGGGCCGAGCTAAAGAGTCACAAGCATGCAGAGCTTTTGTGTAGCAATTGTCTGCAAGCTGTGACATCGCTTTAAATAAAACGGGAACAAAAACTTTATTGACTTAAATTAACTAGGGCTAAAATTCAGATCCAGCCATATATATTTGATCCAGAATCAGATCCCAAAGACTTCCATAACCTGAATAAAGCACGTTGATGGACGAGCTCTTGCTCTGGCTATGGTTGATGTGTATGCACACTCTTCCAACAGAAGTGCCCATTACAAGGAATCCCACCCTTTATGACATCAAAAAAAAAAAAAAAAACACTTTCTGAAACTTATACAAACCTTGAAGGCGTGTCTGTGCCAAAAAAAAAAAAAAAAAAAAAGTTTTTCATGCGTCCAACTCATTTTTTACGACTTTCATGATTTGCATGAGAATCGAACTCTTTATTAGTGTAAATAAGTTAGAATGCATGAAATGGCACATCTCCTTTAAATTAAATGGTCTAATACCTGATATATATCGGTAATCGGCCATTCTGTTCTCTAATATAAATATATATGACATCAGCCAAAAAAATGCATATCTGTATTGTTTCTGTACACTTGCTGTGTACTGTATATAAACTTCCATACTATACAGTAAGCGATAATATGAATAGAGTAGTATGGCCAAATTCATAGTATTCAAAAAACAAAAGTACCCGGATAGAGTGCTCACTCGATGGACACTTTACTATCCCGATTGAATGAAAATAGGCTTTGAGTCAAAGCTTGACCTTGGGATTTCACCTGGAGATCATTTAAATGAATATCCTGATTATTTTCCCCAGCCCTATGAATAGTGCTATTTGTGCATCATGCAGAGTTGTTCCACATAAGTCGCTTCACATTTGTGCTATCTTCAAAGGTAGCTATCTATGCAGGCTTTAAAAAGCAAGGCAGCTCACTAGGTTTTGGAAAGAAGCTTAAAGCACATTTCCGTAGCCACACTGAAATTGAGCTAGCAATGGCTCGTGCCAGTCAGACTGTGACCACGTTTATTAGGCATGGTTTTAATGATCCTCCACAGGGCACGATATCTCTGCACAATAATATTCCTACCAACACGAGAGACTCACTTACCAGCCTGCTAATTCAACTAAACATAACAAGGCAAGGAATGCTTTATTCGAGCTCTGCGATGAGCGGAGAGCGTCCATGTTAAATCATGTTTCTGGAGAATGGGGTAATAAATGTGCAATGTGACCTGTCCAAGACAACTGGGACGGGGCTGAAAGACTTCAAATTGTACAAGAGGCAATCTTCTTCCACTTGTGGCGTCGCATGCCCCCTCCTCTTTCCCGCTCGCAGTTAGCTACTTATTGCTGTTGTCTCAGCAGGGTCCAATAACTATTCTTGTTTGTTTAACTCGGCTACTTCTGCTCTGGTCTTTTCCATTAAATGGAGTCTTTTCAAACGACAGCACACTTCAGACGAGGGGTTGTGCAGCAGCTGATAGGCCGCCACTTCCTCAAGAACCACAGGGGCTCTGGAATATCTCTCAGGGGCTGAATAGTCTGAGCAATCCTGAGGGGTTCAGGTTTACATCACTCCAGGACAATATCTCTTGTTTTCCTTGCAGAAGTGTCATGCCCATTCAAACTGAGTGCCCCTTCGGAAGTAGAATATTGCAATGCAGTTTCCAATAAAAAAAATCATATTGTATTGTATTGTTTGTATCTTCGATAATTAAAATCATTTTTTTAAATAAATAAAAAATACAGTAAAAACAGTTTTATTGTGAAATATAAAATACCTGTTTTCAATTTGGAATATATTTTACAATTATTAAAAATATTAAAATGTATTTTTGTGATGTCAAAGCTGAATTTTCAGCATCATTACTCTAGTCTTCAGTGTCACATGATCCTTCAGAAATCATTATAATATGCTGATTTGAAGCTCACAAAACATTTATTTTAATTGCTGAAATGTTGGAAACTTTGAACTGCTAACATACTTTTTTATTACTTTTTTTCCAGGATTCTAGGATTACCAGAAAGTTCTAAAGACCAGCATTCATTATTATGTTGTAACATTATAAATGCCTTTACTGACACCTAGCAATCACATTATTATTTACTGAATAAAAGTAATAAATAATAAAAAACTAAATAAGATATCTTACCGGCCCCAAACTTTTTAACTGCTGTATATGTAAATGTATTTACTTTCATGCATCAGAAAAAAAATAGTCATACATATTTGGAAAGACATTGCATTTACATGCCAGAATGATCAATTTTAAGTGATAGTTCACCCCAAAAGTATAAAATTGTTTAGATAAGTAATTCATAATTTATTCACCTTCATGTCATTCCACACCTGTATGACTTTCTTTTCTGCTCTGTACAAAAAACAAAAACAAAACAAAAAATACATTTGGAAGTTTAATTTTGATTTTTCAGATGTATTTGAAATAATAAAGGTCATCTGTGTAAGGACATGAGGGTGAGTGATGACATCATTTACTTTCTAATTTTAATTTGGGTTAGTTACCCTTTTAAATATTCTTAAAACAATTATAAAAACACCAGTCATGCATGAGAAACTGACCCAAATTTGACCTGAAATTCACTAGTTTGATGGGATGCAAACTGCTAACTCACCCCAGCACAGCCAAAGTGCTTTGACAGACGAATGACAATATTCATGTAAAGTGGGCTGCGCTCCCTATTTGTAATTCATTTAGAGCATCTTGTCAAAGACAGAGCTCATAAATATCTGGGCTTACTGCACATGACAGCAGAACCATGAAAGTGAACACATTTTGTGTGGGGGGTAAATCCTAAAAGGGCATATGTTTGGGCGATAAACATTTGCCCGACACCATAAGATCCTGATCTGAAGGATGAGGAGCGTTCTGCTACTTATGCGAGGGATTCAAAGCCAGCTGGTACGTACACGTGAGTCCAACAGCAGCCAATGCTGACGCTGTGATTGCTGTGAAAGCACTTTTTTTCTGACACACATCGGATGGCCTTCATCTCATGGCTATTCTTCAGAGTCAACATGCTTGATTTAGTTTTCCATGAAAAGGAGGAAGCTGTCTGTGCAAGCCAGCTAAAGGTTCCTGCCAGCCCCTTCTCCACAGAGAGGTCTCCTCAGGCGTGGGCCAACATTGAGTTTAATGGACTTATTTGGCTTGTTAACACTCAGCGATGCCCGTATTCACGCAGAGGTGAAGTCCACACACACACACACACGCACATCAATATTCAGTTCTAGCCCTCCCTGATCCCTTTGCTTTGCCACTATCCCTAATAAAATACATATCATACAAGAGCTCAGGAACAGCGCTGGACATCTACATGAAATGTGCCAAAAACTGTTCCACATGAGTGGATGCAAGCGAGTAAACAACCGGGGCTTAAGGGAGATAACGGCACTTAATAACAGGGGAGGAACACGGCTTTTTCAGCAGGCTTCCTAATCACAATACACCAGGAGATCGCAGAAACACAAGACGGATAGCTCATAAAAGCAGGGACACAGCCATAACTATTGTTCGGCGGTGAGCTTATGAAACCCCGCAGGTGGACATGCTGCAGATATTGAAGACACTTACTCATTGCCAAAGCCATAATAATTCTTGCGGTGACTTGTGTGGACGGGCCGGTGTAGGTGCTGCTTTGAAGGGCTATGGCGATACTATTAAGCTTTAAGTGCGTTAAGACAAACCCCCTAGAGGCCAGCACAATCAGTGCTTGCCCAAGGAGTGTGAAAGTCTGTCTGACACCGCAAAGGACCTTGGGACTGCTGGACTTATATTGTTGTTAGTGTCAGCCAAAGCTCAGTATTTAGATGTGTGGGCTTCAGCTACGGGCACTTGAACAGTACAGTACATCCCAGGGGTTGAAACTAGAAACATAACTTCAATTTTTATATGAAGGTCACATAAAAACTATCACGGAAAGTTTTTACAAGTGCCTTCTTGTAGATTTGATTGTTCTGCTCATGTCCCTAACCTAGTTGTAAAGTTTTGTAAAGTTTTGATAAAACAGAGGTCTTTGTTTTGTCGTACATCTAAGTGAAACAAATAAATAAAAAGAAAAAAATCTAGGGAGTGACTGTTTTATCCATCAGCTGTCGATTGGATGAAGGCAGATCTGAATGTGAGCTTGCAATCTTCTGTAAGAAAGTGGCTTGGAAAAAATGACCTGCAGATACGGCACTAGAGAGAAGTCTGTTGTTTCACTGGAAGGTTAAGTGTGTGTGTATGTGTGTGTGTGAAAAACAGGAAGGGATAATCAGTTTCTCAGCCTTAATAATTTGATAAGCTAATAATTATTTGAATGGCTCATAATCAATAAACGGACAAAATTAAAATGATATACTATATATATAAACACACACACACACACACACAAAATAAAGCACTAAAAATGATTAAATTTAGGCATCCCAACAAAAACAAATATTCCTTTTTTTTTTTTTTTGCTACAAATTACATTTAACAGTATTAAATTATTTAAAGATGAACTTTAAGAGAGCGTTTGATGACAAAGGTAATCAACATGTAAAAATGGTGTAAACTAGCCGTCAATGTAAAATAATACAATAATACATTGTATTACCTGTTTAACACCGTAAAGCTGCTTTGACACAATCTGGCACAATCTGGGAAGTCATGGCCTCATGGTTAGAGAGTTGGACTCACAGTCGAAATCGTACAGCGCTCTCTCCACCTTTAATAACACAACTTAGGTGCCCTTGAGCAAGGCATCGAACCCCCAACTGCTCCCCGGGCGCCGCAGCATAAATGGCTGCCCACTGCTTCGGGTGTGTGTTCACGGTTTGTGTGTGTTCACTGCTGTGTGTGTGCACTTTGGATGGCTTAAAAGCAGAGCATGAATTCTGAGTATGGGTCACCATACTTGGCTGTATGTCACGTCACACATTCACACATCTGTATTGCTAAAAAAGTACTATATAAATAAAGATGACTTGACTAAATACCCTTGGCTGATACTAATAACTTAAAAAGTCTTTATACTGTTTATCAGCTGATAATTTATATGAAATCAATATCACACATCCCACTATTTTCCAAAAGTTTTTATATACTAAGAACACAGGAACAAGCATACTTGCAGTGATGAAGTCTAATAGAAACAATGTCTTATGAGCACCACTTCATAATGTCTATCAAACTATGCAAAAAGTGTGAAAAATACTGATTAATGCATTCAAACACTTAGCCTTTATGAGTGAAAAAAAAGTGACAATACTAGTGGCAGAGCAAATGGGCCGCACACACAAAGACGGATTGCCAGCAACACATTCTCAGAAGCCCTGTTATCACCTAAATCAACACTCATTGAAAAGTGTTTGCACAAACAGATTTTTCAGGCCCGCTTTCTCTTGGCACCCTGTCCCTCTTGTCGATATAGTACAGTCTCTTACTTTATTCCACCCTTTCCCTTTCATTGTAACCGATATGAAATCCATCCTAGCCCTGGCACTTCATCTCAAGCTAATGTGAGCCACTCAGTATCTCTGGCAGGTCTGTATGAATATGTGTGTGTATTTATGTACTGTATACAGCAGGCACGTGTCCAAAAGAGAGTGTTTCGGGTCAGCAGAGGGCCTGACGACATCCATAAAACTATATCACGCTCCTTAGTGAATGTCTTTCGAATAACAGCACATATAAAATATAGAATCCCTCCTCCTTGTTGAAAACCCAGTTATGGGTGACCAATCTTTGATATGGGATGTCTAACTTTTGAGACTTATTAACCCAAAGCTAAGACTAGTTAACCCTAAAATGAATTCTCGTAAAATCTGGCGCAGCCCCGTATGTATCCACAGGACTCGGGCCGGCCGTGTTATCTCTGGTCGCTGAGCCTCTGAGATGGGGAGGAGACACGGGGAGCTATTTTTGCAAGCTTAACCAATGCTGTTAGAGGATCTATCAAGAGTAATTTGCCTCACAAAGGTCATCGCAGCCAGGGGGCAGAGGCAGCATCACAGGCAGGAGCCTGGAACAGCAGTGACTCACTATGGTCCACATTCTCCTGCCGGCTTCACAGGACGCCATGTACCCACCACATCAAATCAACACACTGTCACGGAGGGATAAACTACCATCAATACTCTATTGATTTTGCATGGCATTAGATATTAATACACCAGTTTGCTAAACATCGCATGGTTTCAGAAGCCCAGTCTGTACAAAATTGTGCTCTTTTGCAGTTTGTCACAGTGCATGGTGGGCACACTGTACTTTTAGTAATTCCTTGTACTCAAAAAACAGTGAGGTCCTCGAGTTTCCCATCACATATACATACAAGATAATACACTGGAATAGACAATGTGTCACTAAATGAGCATGCGAACGTTTTCACAAACAAATCAGGATTCATCAATAACTTTCATACTGAAATGTATTCTTAATTTACCAAGAAAATGTAGGAGCAACTGAAACCACATGCATCTAATAAAGTTTAGACTTTGGAATAATTCATATTTTATGTTTTTGAAAGAAGTCTCTTATATGCTGGCAAATACTGAATTTATTTGATCCAAAATATAAAAAATAAGATAAAAAAATAATAACAATTTTGTGAAATATTAATATTTTATGAAATGTGATTTATTTCTAAAGCTCATTTCAGTAGTCATTACCCCAGTCCTCAGTGTTACATGATCAATCAGAAAATATTATAATATGCTAAAATGGTGTACAATTATTAATACATTTTCTTATTTTTAATGTTGAATTTTAATTATTTGTATTTTTTTCCACATAGAATAATCTACACAAATACTAATGAATGAGACCCAATGATCTATGGAATAAACGATTCTGATTGGTCATTCGGCAGTCAGATATTTCTTAGTATTTGCCATTGTCCATCTCTTATTCAAAGGCTGATTGCTTCGTTAATTGAAATGAACTAAAGCACAAGTTCAATTTTCAAATCATTTCAACTCTAATCAATATTTAATCTTGATTTATTTGGTGGGTATAGCTGTGTTATAAGTTGGATAATGTAAAGTTGGTTGGCCATTATCACAAAAAATAGACCCCAGCTCGAGGCAGAGTACATTATCACATGTATACTTCACCAGAAAGAATAGGCTGCTAACTTGTCGTCATTTAAAATCAGGAAGTCTCTTCACATTCCCCCATAAGTCTTTCCACAAAGACGTATAGGAGCCCATGTCAGTGGCACTAAATGAAAATGGTGAAAGCATATCTGACTGTTATACTGACTGGGCTTCAACACAAAGAAACATTCATTATTAATTTCTTCTGCTCATTCAATTTGCCACCAAGAAAAAAAAAAATAACATTCTGCTAGCGTATAGATAAAAAGTGTATTTCAACAATGTACTGCAAAGTGCTGACAAGTTTCTTCCATTACCACTGCCATAATAAATGAAGTCCACTGTAGCCGTGTGTATTAGCCCAACCTTTTGTTCCCAGTCTAACAGCCCTCACTCGCACCTTCAGTGCACATTAAAAAGGCAAAAACACGGGCCGCATTCCTGCGAAGTGTCCTGAGTGGCAGTGTAAGTGCTTATGAAGTAGTATGTTCACATCCCAATGAGCCAGTTTCACTGTCCGTTTAACAATATGTGCACTCATGCATGTGCATCTCTCCATGCACGTTTGACACATGTTTGAGGAGCTGTGTGACGGCCGTTTCTGTTTCTCCAAAGCTTACATGAACAAGGGGAGGAGGAGGAGGATGGAAAGCAGGGTTGAGGATGGGGGAAGGTATGGAGATAGAGCAGTGGGCCTATCTCGCAGGCGGGAGCGGCTGGTTTCCAAGGAGATGTGTGTGCGTGATGAGAGTGTATGAGACAGGCTTTGCTTGGGTGCACACTTGGAAGGAAGAGCCCCTCTTCATCACTCCCTGCTTTGCCTCTCTCTCCCCCCTCCTTACCTCAGTTCCCAGGTCATCATTTACCCTGAGCACGGCCAAACCGTTCCCATGAGGTCCACCTGCACTTGAGGACGTACTGCATTAATCTTACACCTCCATTCAGAATATGAACCCGTGTTAAATTCCACCGGAGCGGTCAATTATTACTACGTACATAACCGCTAATGCGTCTCCCTATGATGACATGCAACGCAACACGCCATATATTTAACCCTCATCTTCTGTTTGGGAGGCCTTGAGGCCAATTTAATAGCGTGAAAATTATACTTCATATTAAAGGATCGGGCCGATACTTCATGCCTTTTCCTAATCTTCTGAGAATTGATTATGAACACAATTTTAACTTAGGCTTCAAAAATTCTCCTCTGAAAAAATGTTACATCATTTCTGTTTGGGTCTCACAGACCCAAGATATAAAACAAGATTAAATGTAATGGATTTCCACATGCTCAGTTCTCTGACACTATACAGATAAACTCCTGCCAGCTGTTTATTTGATTTGTTTTGATATATATTTCTTTATTAGAATTACTGGAATTAATAAAAGTCACATATCTAAAAGTGCATGTCTACTTTATGATAAAACAGATGGTTAAAGCTCCAAAATGATCTGCTGGCTGGGTTTTTCATTAGATTAGAGGAGCATATTAAAATAATTCTGAAAGGTTCATTTTGAAATTACTGTTATTATACAATACCAGTAAGATTTCTTAAGTTGCACGTCTCTTATGCTTACTGCATTCATTTAATGAAAAATAAAGTAAAAACTGTAATACTTAGAAATATTATTACAGTTTAAAACTCTTTTATACTTTAATGTATTTTAAAATGTAGTTTGTGATGGTAAAGATGAATTTTCACGTGTCACATGATCTTTCAGAAATTATTCTAATATGCTAATATGCTCAAGAAACATTTCTTATAACCTCTTATTAGCATTTTTACAAATGTTTATTTTTTTTGAAAACCATGATGTTTGATATTTTTAGGCATCTTAGATCAATAAAAAGTTCAAAAGAACAAAAAAAAAATTTGTTTGTAACATACATTTCAAATTTACCATCGCGATCAATGTCTTTCTGAAAAAGCAAAAGTAAAAACAAATCTTACTGAGCCTTTAACTTTTGAACAGTAAATCATGGTGTCTTTGTAACCCCATACATAAAAAACCATAAAGGATAATCTGGAAAAGAACAGGGCTAATAAAGACATGCCTTTTGGTAACTGTGTGTTTCGATGAAAAATGTGAGCAGTGAATCACATTCTCATGCTGATTCATATCATTCATATGAATTGTAATGGTCTGATATGATGTTTGCTTTAAACACATGACTGTACCATTTAAACTGTAATTATGTGGTAAGAACCATGATCTTAAGCGGCCCATCAAATCCAAGTCACACTTTATTTCACAGCTTTTCCAGGAAGTCTCGATCAGAGCTGCTGTTTAGACCTCCTGCAGAGACACAGCCATTTACATATCGGCACACAGAGCTGTCCTTGATGAACTCCCCCAGAGGGTTTAACACACCTGGCTGCTGGACATGTAAGATAGTTTGACTTGACAGACTATTGAAAACATGAACACAAACTTACACTCCTTCTCTAACACTAATGTTTGCACACATGTCTATTCAATAATAAGCCCTGGCACACCTGTACAGTTTTCTTCCTCAGTGCAAACAGCTCTCTTCTGATGCTTTAACCTTAAATCTATTATGAATCTTAACTATGAAAAGTAATAGTTCACGGCACGCAAAAAACTCAAAAGTTCTGTCATCATTTACTCATGTCATTCCAAACATGTATGATTTTCTTTATGGAACATAAAAAAATAAGATATTTTGAGAAATGTTGCAGTTTTTTTTTTTTTTTTTTTTGCAAGTCAATGAAAGTTCATAGGGTCTGAAAAGGGCTGCAGAGAAACTTTGAATTCATGGACAAAAACAAAATTGTTCTTGATGATATATTTTGTGTGTGTGTGTGTGTGTGGGTTATCAGCTAAAAAATTACTTGAGAGTGTGTAAATGAAATGATAACAGAATTTACATTTTTTGGTGAACTATCATTTCAAACACAAGACCAATATTCACAGAGAGGCCCAATCTCTTCAAAAACAATACTGGAAGTCAACGTGTATAAGGGAAATATTTTAAAAGTCAATTTGAATTGGTTTCACAACCCTTTTCATCTTCATAATTCAACACATTTCTGATCAAGAAAGACTATTTGATGATGATTAAAACTTGATTTTATCAACTGAGAATTAATTGGATTGTGAAAAGACATTATCAAATAGGTTGCATGGCCCGACGTCATCAAAACAGGAAAGTCGTTTCCATTAAGAGTAAGTAATGATATTTTAATTCAAGATTACAAAGGCCAATATTTTTTTAACGATGAGATAAGACCAGAAATGTGAAAGTAAAAAGGATCAGTGTTGGTAGCATGTTGATTTTAAATAACATCAACAGGCAAAGCAAAGCCATCATGCATGAAGTGATGTAGAGAGAAGAGGGCTGAAGAGCAGCACACTCTTGAAGGTTATATTCAGAGAGCAGTCATGTAGTCTTGTCCAGCAAAAGGCCTCATTATTACCTTCCTCAAAGATTTATGTACAGACGAGCCTAGAACATGTCTCAGGGTGATAGGTTTCTAGGTTTTGATGGATCAATCCCTCATTGATATTAAGCAAATAAATCATAAGAATGTTTTTGAGATTTAAAGTGGTGGATCAAATATGGCTGTGGGTATCTGTGCACTGAGTGACAGTGACATACACTTCAATTAAATTAATACTGAAAAGTCAATCACTGGATTTGTGTAATCTGCCATGGCCACATCTATTGGACTGCGCCCATCCCTTTCAATTAAAGATGAGGATCTTCCCATCACACTGCAGTCATGTCACCTCTCTGCGTTCCCTGGGGCAGGAGATTAATCAAAGTTTGAAAAGACATTATGAAGTACATTATTTCGCTCCCAGTCAAGCAGTGTCAGGGCTGCCAAAACCTAAACTGCCTGGAATTAAAATGAATCCATCCAGAGGACAAAGGCAAGGAAAGAGAGGGAAGATAAGGAGGAAAACGAGGAAAACCGAGGAAGAGGATAAGCAAAAGGAACAAGCCATCATCATACAGTATGTTGGGGGTATAGGTGTACATTTGAAGAGCAGGGTATGTTTTAAACTCCACAGGGTGTTTTGTTGAGCTCGCTGTAGTTGTGTAAGGCTGGAGGCTTCCTGTTTGAATTGACTTTGATTTCCCCTCAAAAAGCCTTTTAAAGCTGCTTTGTGTGTGAGGTGAGACAACAGTCTGTTCAGAGCATCTTGACTGACATAACGGACGGGCTGATTACAGCTTTATGAGCGAATACACTGCACCCCAAAAATACATATTTTCATCATTTTAAGGCTTCTACAATCTTTCCTTTAAGGGACGGGTTTATTTATGTTATCTGTATTGGTAACATTATTGCAATGACACTAACAGCATTAGCCAATTATTCTGTTCCGTGTCAACAGCTTGTAATACTGAGACATTTATACTTCACAGAACAGAGTGCTTTTATTGAACTGCAATATACTGTAATCAATATGATTGCCCATCTTATTTTGAATTGACATTTGAGTAGGCTAATTAGACAATTTAGCCCTGATCTATTGGTTATATGACAGCTGCAAAATCATGCTGCCTGTGCAAAAGACTCGATTTGTGAAAAAATAATTTAAACCGTTAGGACTGAACTAAATACTATAGTATAAAAATACATTCTGGTGATAGACTAAGATTAGTAGTGCTTTCAATGTGACACATTAAATAATCCTCAGTCAGGATAGAATGAACACAAGTGTGTAGGCTTTTGTTACAAATAACGGTTCTTTACTGGCATCAATGGTTCCCCAAAGAACCTTCACCATCCATGGAACCTTTACATTCCACAAAATGTTCCGTACAGTGGAAAAAGGTTCTTTAGATTATTCAAATGTTCTTAACACTAAGAAAAAGAAACATGGTTCTTTTAAGAACTTGTCAACAAGGTATAGATAGATAGATAGATAGATAGATAGATAGATAGATAGATAGATAGATAGATAGATAGATAGATATATAGATAGATAGATAGATAGATAGATAGATAGATCCTTAGACTTTCCGAGGCACACGAACTCTCTTGCTTACCTTCTAGACAGCAGGTTCTCCACAGTCCGGAGTGGGTCATGACTTCCTCGTTCTTCCTGCTCGTCTCGTTCTCGTTATTACTTTTGGCCCGGCACACTCCTCGTGAGTACAGCCAGTAGTCCGTTCCCACAGCGATAGTCATCAGGCTGAACGCGGCGAACGCGCCCACCGTGGTGATCAGCATTTGGACTCCTCTGTCACACATCAACATTTTGCCTCATTTCAGGATGGGGAGTCAAAACAGGGTTCTTAGCGTGTCTCCTAAAACCCCCTAACCTGCCTGGTGCGCGGACTCCATGCTCCGACCGACTTCAGAAGCCCATACCATTATTATGTGCTGATTTGTGTTGGGTCGAGACTGTGGCAGTCGCTGTTGCTGCTTCTCAAGTTCAGTGAGAAACCTCACAGTGTTTCCATCGCTCAAGCGGAGAGCTATTTGTCTGTCATTCTGGGTTGAGAAAAAAACTGTTACCGACGAACAGTCTCTCATCAGCACCACAGCATTTGGCAAGGCAGAAAACTAAACGAATGACAATATGTTTCCCCTGTGACTTCACAAGAACATCTCTGTTTCCTGAAGACAGCAATAAACCAGTGTTTTTGCACAGAGAGTATGTTTCAAAAATACTGTCCTTTGTTAATCCAGCGGAAAATACCTTCGTTCAACGGATGCATCCGGCATTTTTCTCTAAAACACCGGAGAGGAGTAAAATATCCCACTTCATGATCAGCTTGTGTCTTTCCAAAATCCCCTTTCAGATCTGGCGAATCTAAAGCAAATTTCATTTGATTATATGTGGAGCAGCATGTTAAGAAGGCACTGATCCTTTAAATGAACAGAATCCCAGCGCTTGTGATTGCTGTCAACGGTGATGCTGGTCTCCGCGAATGTGTCTCACAGCAATGACAGCTCCCACGTTCCTCGCGAATCCGCTCGTTTGAAACACCGCCCACAGAGGGAGCGGAGCGGCGCGCGCGGGCTGCTCTGCGCGCTGCTGAATGGACGAAGCCTCGCGTCTGTTAATCTCCGAGTTTCTCCCCGCACAGCGCCCCTGGCTCAACCAATGTGCTACTTAAGGCCTTCATATGCAAAGATATGGGAAAGAAGCGATGCATGAAAAATCGGACCCTGGAGAACAGGAACGTCCTTACAGAGCCACAGACAGTTTCGATGATTTCCTCCATGGATATCTTCACATGGGCAATTCCGGAGAGTTTTATACATCACTAAATTCATAGCTATGTTGATGACAGTACAATCAAAAGTTGCACGCTTTTTATTGAACGGGTTTTTGAATTGGGTCAGGAACCACAAAAAATGTAACAAAAATAAATAAATACAATTCAGATTCTGTTGTTCTAAAGATAATCTAGCCCTACAGCGCGAAGTGTAGCCTGCAGCAACTAGCAAATGAACCTTTTCTTGGTTCTTTTTTAGTGAATAAGTAAACATGCTTGACCAACATGCTCCAGTTCTCAGATAAATTACTCTTATGTGCCGATTATTTTAGTGAATCGATGAAAAACGTTGAATTTAATCGGTGAATGACTTGCTTGACAGCATCAAAACCAAAAACTGCATTATGCATTTAGATTTACATTTACACTACAAAGATATACTAAAAATAGAAAATCTTTCCCTTTGCGTTTTTGAAAAGTTTTGCAAACAGATGACAATGCTGTCAAAATTATACCGTTCTCATGAATTGGCGAAAGCGACTACAGACATTGTACATAATACATGCCAGACCAGTAGTTGGCGATGTCACTTTAAACATACACACCTTTACAAAGAGACAATAATGGTATCATTTTTAAAAAAACTTGCACTTTTTTCAAAGCCGTTTTCAAAAGATTGTGTTTTCAGGCCCCCAATGCATTTGTCTTGATGGGTAGCCTATATAGCGCATTAAAAAACGTCTATGTGTCATCAAAATAGCCCCCCTATATAGCTAGACTAGCTACTGTTCATACTTACCTTTAAAACAAACATTTCTCCCTCAAATGTATTAAATGAGTGGTTAAGAAAGATAAATCATTAAGAAGAATTGGAATTGGATCCATTTAGTATTGGTCAATGCAGTGTTTTTTTTTCAAGGCGGGTGATTAACATTAATTAAATTTTAATTACAAATTAAACATTGCTGCAGATTTGTTATATATTTGCTGACAATTATGCTCACAGAGATGTTGTCCCATCTGATATCAACAAGCTTTAATTAACAACACATTATCATCACTCAAAGCACCAACACTACAACAGTCAATTTCCTAAATCTATACCAAACAAATCACAGAATGTACAACCATTATAATAATTTATATGTGAATGGAGAACCTTATCCCATCCAACACCTACTCATCTATGATGAAGAAGTCCGTTTCCCACTCCTTCATTATGACCGATGCAGCCTCAGTCTCCCCCGTCTTGACGTAATTCAGTATAATTTGGATTTCATCAATATTTTGCTTTGGACATTTCTCTTTAGCAAGCAGGCTTCATGCAATGAAATATTAAATCTGATTGGCTCGAACAGTTTATCTTTGACAATGATTAGTCCATTATATATAATGATTGTATATATTTATTTGGAAGCAGGAGAATTTAGGCCTCTGTTATGCCTTTTTGGCAATATGGTATATGAAAAAAAAAGATGTTGCATCATTTGAATTTCCATTTTGATTGGATATGTGCAGTGATTAAAACCATCCTGGGCTACCTACTGCCTAAAAGAAAATCAATATTCTTATATTTAATACAAAATATATTACAGATGAGTCATGTGTCCCATGGACAACAAAGTGCAGCACAGATGCTGTATTTTTGTAGGCCAAAACCTGGAAACGAGTTGAAATTTTAGCAGTTTCCAGTGGTCTAAGGTCAATGTGTTTTTAATGGATTTAAGCCTGAAATAAAGTCTAGAATTAATACAAACTCAAAATATTTTCAGGTTTTATTCTAAGAGATAAAATACATAAGAAACACCCCTTTGTGATTTTCCTATAGCATGATTTGTCTTTAAAAAAAGTGTTTTTTAACAAATGTCTAAATGAGACTATAGTGATTTTGGGGGATATTTAACATGATGATGCCAAACAGGAAAACTCACCCACACTTCACAGCCTCTTTGTGTTTGTAATTGCACTCCTTGAAACCTTTCTAGCTCAAACTATGAGGATTTCTTTTAAATAAAGACTGAAAGAGCTTTCAGAAGTGATGGTGGCATTGAAGTCATGCGACTGTGATATAGTTCATTTATAGACTATCTTTAGCCTCTGACAATTCAATTTGGGCTTCAAAATTCATACATTTTTTCACATGTGAAGAATATCATAGTGAACAAAACGCATAAGAATCCTAAACTTTTGTTGGTCACAGAGCTTCTATTCTGAAATCAAGGAAATCTGAATCTGGTCAAGGAAACCAAAGTGCAAATAATAAGTGCAAAATTACGTGATTACTGCAGTGTGCTATAAAAAGATTGTCCTAATCCTACAAATTGACGTTTTGACTAAACAGCTTTATTACTTACAAATGTAAAATTTTAAGCAAATGTTTCTTAATTAATTAATTTTTACACTGTAGCAAAAATAAGCAAGGCCATGCTTAAGTGAAGTTAAGGTCCGGAGCCATTTTTTTACACATTATTAAGTTGTGAAATAAATGGACAGATGAGAAATGCACGTGTCACACCTAATGTGCCACATCACCTCCTGCACTGTGTGAAGATCAGATCAAAGTCTTCCTCCCACCACAGCTTTGTTACATGCTTTCTCATCTCTCACTTCACTAAATATATCCTGAAAATTAAATTTCTGTTCACTTGGTCCTTACAATGCATGCAAAACATGCTATAGTGTGTTTCCTGCCCTTTTCATCAAGGCGATGAACAAGCGAGAAGCACCTTTATCCTTCAGCCTGCTTTTCCTGCTTTCCTCCGACGGAGCCAGCGTAAGCATTGAGGATGAAGTTATGCTATGAACAATGCTTTATAATTCAAATGCTCAGCTACATATCTCTAGAAGGATAATGACAGATGGTACAAACCGAAAGAGTGTCGTCTAAATCGTTGCCGTGACACACGACTTGAGTTTCTTTCCCACTGACACAGCTTTGTGCTGTTCATTACATATTCAAATCAATAATACAATTCTGAAATCAATGTGGATGACATTCTAGTAAAAAAAAAGATGATCTTTTTTTAAGCTATTAAAGTAGCGTGAACTCCACCCGAAGAACACTGCAATAACAAGACATCAAGCTTTTGAGATGAATCCATTTATTCACCACATGCCATTTCCTGTGAAGTGATTACGATAACCCCTCTGTTCACATGCCTCTTTAACCTCTCATTCACAGTGGTTCCCCACAGAGGCACTGGGCTTGATTGATCTGGCACTGTATGAATGGCCGTGAATGAGCTCCAGATTGTCTTTAAATGGGGATGTGGGGTTTTATGTTAGAGGGACCAGCGCCATGAAGGTCAGTTCACATAGCTGTGTCATTTGCTGATGGAGCTGGAATGCAGTGAGAAGCACAAGGATTCTGTTCCTTCAGCAAGAAAGCAGAGAAATTTCCCCACATGCACACTTTGACTTTTGGCAGATTTCCTTGTTTTTTGCCATCACTAAATAAAAAGCTGTAAATGAGACAAAGATTTCCGGAGTATGTTTTACATGAACACACAATTTTCAGTCTTTCTCCTTCAAAATGTTGTGTTTAATTCAACGCATTACATTGTGTTTCTTTGTAATCATTTGTTTAAATTCACTAGCAATTGTTTCAATATAAATCTTAAACCTTTTCTTCTTATTATTATTTTCAGTGTTTCAATTGATAGCCTGAATGCACTGTAAGTCGCTTTGGATAAAAGCGTCTGCTAAATGCATACATTTAATTTAATTTAAATTTAATTTTCTGGGTACCTTACATTATGTTTTCTTTGTGATGTTGATTACACCAAACTAGGGTTAAAAAAGAACAGCTAAAATGTTTCTTAACATCAATAATAATGACAATAAAATACATGAATGACTAATCATTTTAATGATGAATTAATTTATTAATGTACACCAACAGGCTGTGTGGTTTCTGAATTATTTAGCTGTTGTTTTTCATTTTATATCTGAGACAAACAGTACAAGTGATCGTGTCACTCGCAGCATGATATTAAGCCTTCGTCTATGTAAAATGCCATCTCAACAAAATTAATAACCATTGTGAATGGGTTTCTGACAATAGCGAATCTCTAATATTGTGGTTTTAATAGTCCTTTCTCCCTCATTCTTGAAAATACAATCATAATTCTGCTTTTCATTAGCGGAATAGCAGCATTCTTAGCAGATATTGGTCATATTCCCCATTATATCAGCATTTCATTGCCGTTCTTTCGAATTCTCCTTTCAACACTTTCTTATGGGATGCAAAGTAAATGCATTTTAATTATCAAAGACTTCGGCTTCAGCATGCATACTACGTCACGTCTAACAGTAATCACAGCCAGCTAACACAACAGCGAGTCCTAGTGAAAGATACAGTCGCAGTGGACAAAACACCCAATCTGGACAGCAAGGACAACAAGAATTTCCATGCTGTCCGAACAGGTGGCAACAACACCTGCTTCCAAACTTTTTAGTGATTTGTCACATTTAGCAGCTGCATAGAAATAAATTCTGATGCATTCAAAGGCAAGTTGTACTATAAAAGGAGAAATAATAAAGAACGGACAGGAGACAAGCCCATGAAGCAACCCGTAGTGTCCAAGGCATATGCATGACGAGTAGAGTATGATGACCTCTCCATTAGACCTTGCCTATGATCTTGGGCATTGTTCCACAGCATCTAATGCCATTAGACACGAAAAGAAAACCTTACAAACAGTTAAGCTGACAGAATCTGAATGAAAGTGGATGAATAAAAGATAAATATCCACATGAACGGATAGACACAGAGGGCAAAGCCGGCAGCCCCTCTCTCATCATAAAGTCTGTGTTGGAGAAGCAGCCCTTGCTGACAGTCTTATCTTATTGAGAGTCTCATTAGCATAGAAATTACTTCAGGCAGAGGCAAAGAAGCAGGACCCAGCACAGGTAACTCTCAACTCTCTCTTTCCATTAGTATGGAGAGAAACAGAAGATGTGAGGGGAGGAAAAGTTGAGTAAAAAGACACAAATGAAGACTGGCTGAGGGCAACGAGAAGGAGCAGAGGGAAGGGGAAAAGGAACAGAAAAGCAAAATACAATGTCATTTGGATAACCAAGCTATTCCTGCTCTCTTTTGATGTTTTTTTCAGGCCCGCATAAAGACTGCAGCCAGCGACTAGTTCTGTGATAGAAGTAGTTCTGAGGGAGAAGTTCCACAGAAAGACAGAAGGCATTTTGTCAAAATAATTGTAAAGTCAGCACGGAATTTTAAACCAAAAAAGTTCTTTCCCTGTTGTTCACACAACTTTGGTATTTTTTAATAGATAACAGGAAACTCATTTTTTGGACAAAATGCACCCTAAATGTCATAAATAATTAAATGCACCAGGACATGCTCAATCTTTCAATGACATGCATATATATATATATATATATACAGCAACAGTTAAAGAAAAAAAAAAAGTCATCTTATAATTTACAGTGAAAAACTAAACTGGCATTCCCAGAATTCCCTGTGTGATTTATTTTAGTGGCTAATTTAGTGGTTTTGCATGTCACAACATTTCAGCAATAATCTTTCCCTTTATGTGAGTGAGATCTAGAACAGCCTTTTTAAAAGATGTAAATATTTATTGTCACCATTAATGCATTTTGTGACATGGTGTTGCATTTTGTCTACAAAAGGTAAGGTAAGGTCTTAAATTTGAATTTTATTCAAACATAAATGGATTAATAATTGGCATATCATTTATATTGCTTTCTAAATTCCCTATAGGCATTGAACCCATGACTGTGGCACTGCTGGCATCATGCTGTACAGTATCAAATGAAGAGGCCAAATTAGTTTTTGGAGTGCTGAATTTTCAATTGATTGAATGCCACTAGGTAGTATTATTATTATTATTTTTTTTTGGTCACCTAATTTATTCAGCCAATAAAATTAGTCGTACTACACATGAAGCCCCATACATCTGAGGTTGATTGTGGTGATGAACACCTTCTTAACCTAGAGTTTATGAAGACTCCGTGCTATTACCAGGCAGGCCAGTCCGCATCCGGTTTGCCAGAGGAATGGATAGAGAGAAGCTCAGTTTAAAGCAAACGCTCTACAGAGGCACTTTGAAGATCTCCTCCGAGAACAGCAGTACCCATTCCAATTAGTGCCCCAAAATGGACTCTGTAATGAACATAAACAAACCGGTTTAAAAAGTGCTGTTAGCCTTAATATTTGCTGTAACGTGATAATTAATAAGGAAATACAAAAAAAACTGCTTTGTGTTTATCTTGGTAATTATTTTTAGAACCCTGGGGGAAGGTGCCTGTGTCAGGATCCTTCATTAATTCGGCGCTGTGGCTTGTAAAGTAGTTTTAGTCACTGCAGAGTGAACATGATAAATAAAGCCACAGGTAGCAGTGAGGTAAAGCCCTGCGGATGAGCCTGCGCTCGCTGAAAGCTCTGGAATGCAGCCTCTGCTCACCCACACAATCAAAGACCTTCAGAATCGCTTCAGTCTGCGAGCAGAGAGAACAAGGGGGACCGGAGACAAATTTTGTCGCACAGCGCTGCACCGTGTAAACACTTTATGTAAGATGTTAAATAGAGCTTCGGTTCAGAAAGACTCTAACCTTCATTAAGGTCAAACATTCACAGAACAGAGCTAAATTTGCATTTACATCGAAAAATGCAGCGTTCCCACGCAGCTTTAGGACAACAGGCTGCCTTGGTCTTGGGAGGGCTCAACCGAGGCATGGAGCCCACTGCAGTTATGGATATTAACCATGGAGTCTGTCATCATTTGTGAAGTGCATTGACCCTGGACTAAACACACATGCCCCAGTATTGCTCAAATTCATCCTTGTCAGCTGCAATGGATGATGTTTCTGAAGAGCCTCTGGTGCAGTGGAGCATCGCAGGCCAGGCCACAGGAGGACTGCACCACTGTTCAGAAGAAAAAGCATTGTGTTAAGAGAAACAATACAAAGCACTGATGTACCTATTTAATCTAGTATATATTATATAACATCTAAAGAGGCTTCAGGGCCCAACCACAATAATTATGTATGCAGTAACAGATTATTTAGCTCAAAACTTGTGTCCGGGCCTCATTCCTCAACCCTCAAAGAGCAAAACACTCACACTGATGATGCATTTTTTTTTTTACATTAAAATGCATTTTATATAAAAAATATAGTGTTTATTTTTGCATCTTTAAATGTAAATGTTTATGTGCAGTAGAAGTTTAGGAAGTAACCGCCAATAAAAATAAATGATAAATGTATTCTTATTTTGGCTTTGAAAAAATGAATTGGTAAGCTTAAAATTCAGTATGTTCCCATCTTTCCACAGGACACTGAAGATCATTCAGAATATTTCATCTATGATTTACTAAATGGCAACTGTTGTGTGAAAAGCATTCAGGGCCCATGAAATCACAATATCCTGTCTTTTATTCATTATTGTATTCATATTAATCAAAGAACTTTAAAGAAAGGAAAGAAACAGAAACATAAATAAACAAACAAATGAAGATAGTTTGCTACCCGCTATTGAGCTGTAAGATGTTATAAAGCCAAATTTTAGATATATTGAAAATTTGGGATCACCATCTACTCAACTATACCCCCAACATTACAAGCCTGCAGCTTTCAGCCAAGAGGTCAGTCTGTAATGTTCAGATCTTAGTCTTTAGTCAGGTTAGACACCACATTAAATTGAACGCAGATAAAAAAGTGAGGCAGTGATTGATAGACTTACAGTCACGAACTAAAGGTTTTAAATAATATAATATTCACCAGCTTACAATTTTAAATAACGTTTTCCAGGGGTTTTTTGTCCACTGATTTCTTTTTTCTCAAAGATGTTTTGTCAGCTGAACAGTCTGTATATTGTTAAACTACAGTACATTACATTTGCATTTACATTTAGTCATTTAGCAGACACTTTTATCCGAACAAAGGACAATGGAAGCAATAACAATCACAAAAGAGCAATAATATACAAGTGCTATAACAAGTCTCAGTTAGCATAACGCAGTACATGTAGCAAGGGCTTTTAAATAATATAATAAAAAAATAGAAAACATAGAATAGAAAAAGAATAAAGCAGGCTAATGTTAGAGGTCTTTTTTGCTTTTGTTAATTGTATAATAAATGAAAAGAAAACAGATTTTTTAAAGAAGAATAAAGAATAGAATAAGAATAGTGAGTGCTAAAGTTAGAGGGTCAAATAAAGATGGAAGAGATGTGTTTTTAGCCGATTCAGTACAATCCATTCAACGCACTGCACTTCTGTTACTCACCCAGACTGAAGTCTATTGGACAAATGTCTTGCACTATGCAAATTTGCAAACCTCCAAACCTAAAAATTGGTAACTTTGATTCACATTTTTTTTTTCATTGGGACTTTTTAAAAGTCCACTGTTCCATGGCTGCAATATTCTTACTTTCTTTTTGTAATGTGTCCATGTTTCTAGAATAACCCACAAGAAAAACTTCAGAAAACAAAACAGTCAGCAATGGTGGATGACCAACGGCAGAGAACAAGTCGTCTGATTTAGCTTTTCTTGGGAGATTCAGATAGTAATTCCTCACGAAACTGAGACTGATAGAGGAAATCCCCCCCGACGATCTGACGTGAGAGCTGTCAGATTACACAAACTCTCAGAAGCAGAGGAATTTCTGTACGTTTACGACTTTCCAGCATGCTTAATTACGAACTCCCCAGTTAGACTACGACTTTTCACTATGCAGCCGCCTCTGGATGATTAATGGCTATAATGGTTTGATGATAATGAAGTGATTTCTCACTCCGCACAGGGTTATGATGAAAGGGATCACGAAGATAAAAGAGCAAGAGCTGAAAGGATATGTACAGGTAAAAATGTTTCCGAGCATCCCCTGGGAACACACAGCGAAGACACCAAAGTCCCAGTGTCTCAGGATGAGCAGAGAGAAAGCCCTCGCGCCGGTGTGACAAAACAGTATGAGACGTAAGAGGAGGGCAGATGGGGGCCGTGGACAGAGAGGGTGGTCTGCAGACGGGAACAGTGATGGTGAGTGACAGGCTCAGACAGAGGCAGGAGATGAAAGGACACTTACATAATCAGAGGCTGGATCATGATCAGGAAGCACTCGCTATACCTCTCAGCCTCTTCAGCACGAGCTGCTGTCGGAGAACAACTACATAAACATGAAGAACGCCAATTAAATGTGCCGGAAAGTTTATGACTCCTCAGAGAGGGGGAAAAAGAGAGACAAAGCCAGGCTTCTGCTGGTGTATTCCTTCTGAATAACTTATCTCTTCATTCTGTACTCGGGGAAATATTTATAGAATAAAAAGTTTCCCATGAAGTTTTCTATATTTGATGAGTGTTTTTTTTTCTTTCATCATTCAAAGGCTCAGAGCTATACCACGCTCTCTGAAGATTACCACTGATTGACAAACACGGGCGTGCGAAGGCAAGTAATTACTATTCTCTCGCCGTTATCATTTTGGGAGTTATGAACTAGACCCCTATAAAAACACCAGTAATTATCAGTTCCAGGGCTCCCTGTAATTAGCATCCCAGATGTTTCATTACTGATCACAATAGCGGAAAGGATCGTTTCTCTCCTTCTGTACCTCGCACGGATCCCTTGTGCTTTAAGGGGAGGCGCAGATTCAGATTGTCGAAGCGGCTGAAGTCAGTCTGGGTTAAATCTTCTCAATGGGTCCGTGATGATGCCATATTATTGAGTTTGCTGGAGTAGAGGGCAGTGGAGGGGCAAGAGCCACTGAAAAGGAACAGAACGTCCACGAACAGCATCTTTCCATAAAGTACCTCTAATATAAAGAGCACATCAGCAGGAGAGGAGAACACTTTCATCCATCTTGCACCTATAATGATGCTCAGAGAAGCAAAGAGATAAAAACCTCCATTCTTACTCAAAAGAATGTCTCTAGCTAAGCTTTAAATAACTTTACTGAAAACAATTAGTTACGATAATCTGAATGTTAGAGAAAATACGTAGTAGTAGTAGCGCTTTATTGTCACTAGTCACAAGTACCTGGAAAACATGGAAAAGTAATAATACTAATGTGCAATATGTTGAATATAGTGAGATGTGATGTGTTCAGATATGCTAACTTATTTTAAATTTCATATCGGTATGTTGTCATACATGTCAAGAGACTTTTACAGGAATATTCATAAGAGTATACAGAACATGTGTTTGTTTGTACTCACCCAAGTTCTGGGAACAGGGTTGAGTGATGGAGTGAGTCATTTATGCTGGAACCGCTCCTCCCGATTCAAAACTCAGCTTGTGTCTTCAATCAATCCTTGTTCTGATTCTAGACAGCAGAGAGAATGCCACTGTGGACGTTCCAAGTGAAAGTGAAAAACTAAATTCCTTTCAGGAATGAGCTTCCTATGAGACCGTTAAGGAAGGTTTCATGTGATGAGTCCTAACAATTAGTTTTGAGCACTGAAGTAGGCTAATTTATTCAACAAGTTACCTGATGATTGAGCCAAATGAAACCCAATGTGAAATATACCTTAAATATTTAAACTTTTTTTTCTTTTTTTTTTTTACAATGTCAAACCAAGAGACATAAACATTTGAAATAAATTGGATTATTTCAAATTGGTCTATTTGAAATAATCCAATTTATTTCAAATGTATATATATATATATTAACAACAACAAAAACAACATATTTTTATCATTTCAATATCTTAACAGTTTGAAATTTCTTAAAAGTAGGCTATACATTTTCACTGTTTTGTTACCAAAATAGCAGAACTGGGCTTGTTTTACACTCTTGCCATGTTTTGAAGGCACCCCGTCCCTGGATTTTGAAAGCCAATTTCCCCTGGAATGCGATTGGGCTAGTTTTGAATAGGAATTGGGCTGGTTTTGAATAGGAATTGGGCTGGTTTTGTAAGCAGACCAGGCAACTAGCGACGTATAACTCAGGGTAGGATCTGCTGAAATAAGAGCATATAAAGTTGACAAAAATATATAGAAAATTAAAAAATAATGCATAACACTGGGAAGGAAGGAGAGGCCTGATTTTTTTAATAGATGTCAGTGGTGAAGCTTCAGTATAATAAACTGCTTTTATGAGGAAACAGCTTAATCACCTAAAGGGATAGTTCATCCAAAAATGAAAAATATAAATAACACATGAGCAGGATACTGCTGATGTAGAACATGTGCGTAGCGTCATGGTACTCTCCATAGAATATGTGATTTGGAAGAGATTTTTTGTTGTTGTTGAAAAAAGTCATTATTTTTGTTTTCTTAGGGCTCAAAAATTATTCTTGCAGATTTGTAAAATTAATGTTGAACCGCTGATGTCATATGGACTTTTTTTACTTATGTCCTTACTACCTTTCTGAGCCATGGAGCATTTAGGTTGTGTTGCTGTCCATGGAAGGAAGGTCATTGAGCTCTCGGATTTCATCAAAAATACTTTAATTTGTGATCCGAAGATGAAACAAGGTCTTATGGGTTTGGAACGACATGAGGGTGAGTAATTAATAACAGAAATCCCATTTTTGGGTGAACTAACCCTTTAATGAATACACAACCTATAAGCTAATCATCATCATGTTTCCGAGAAATTTCAACATTATTGATTTATTTTTGGACATCTATTTTTGCTTGCTTTTATATTCTGCACAGAGAAAAAAAATTCATTTGGAGAATACTGAACTCACATTTTTATTGCAGTAAGAATTTCATTTAACGCTACCCAGCTACTAATTACTATAGTTTCACTAAGAAGCTACAATACATCACCACATCATTACTGAGAAATACATTTCAAGTAATAGCATTGAGCAATGTTGCTGCCTCCTGTGCAGTGTGTTGCAAATAGAAATAGGTGAATGAACACGCTGTTCCTGATTTCCATTTTTCATCTACGTGTACTAAGCCCTCCCCTTCCACACCACGTCTATGACTACACAGGATGTGTGGAAGATCCCTGGAGCCTCTGTAATAACTCTCCCGGCTTCATTAGCTCCATGCGAGGCCTGCATGCTTGTTTTCATTAAAACAGGAGATTGCTTTTTAAATTGTTTTACCTCTGTACGACAGGACAGCCGGACCACTTATCACAATTAAAGAAGAAAAGAAAAGAAAAAATGCATGACTCTCCCTCTCTCTCCACGTCTCTGTAGGAAAGTGCTACCAAATCCAATAAATCCTTCCGTCATGCATTTCTCCTAAATGTTCTCTAAGATCCAATGAATGAAATAAATGCCGGGCCTTTGTCTTTTTTTTCTCCTCTTCTTCAGAACGAGAGTGTTCTCTGTGGAGGAGAATATCTCTGCGCTTTGGTGTTTGCCATGTGCGAGAGAGCAAATTGTTTTGCAGTTAATTAGGGATCTTTTTTTTTTAAAGCGAGAACAAACAGCACAAGGAGAGAACACTAATTGAGGAAGAACAAAACGAATTCAAATCAATAGCGGCTTTTCTCCATTTGTTTGCTCGCTGCACGGGGAGTTGCTGGGAGAATTGAGGGGCATTTAGGGGGGTGGGGGAAGTGGGAGGAAAGCCACCGCTGGGATATAATGCACGCTAAAACACACACCATGCACCCGACACCGCTTTAATTACATCCCATACAAAAAGCAGGAGAAGGGGCGCGTCTGTTGGTCTGTAAATCTCGCTGCAGGGGCCTGCTAGGGTGTCATTAGAGGATGGATGGGGGCCGTTGCACAAGACACTATGCACTGTGATGCTTAAAAGAAACGTTGCCTATAGTGGTTGTGCGGTTACTATGTGTAAAACAAGAGAGGCTAGTCTGTGCAGGTAATTATATTAGCAATTAGCAGATTAGCATTAGCAGATGTGACGAAGTGAGAATGTGACTGACCTGGTGCGGATATATTGACACTGATGGATATTATATCATATTTAAGAATGAAGTAATGAGCAAAGTCATAAATAAAAGAGGGAATCTTAGAACTTTCTTTAAAAGGTTTCTAAGATTTTTTCAAAAAAATAATTATCTTCTGCCCTTACTATAAACTTGCCATTAATTTTTCCCAAAAGTGTAAACATAGAGCATCCCAGACAAAATTTGTAGAGTGTTCCAATCAGATCTGTCAATCTCTGTCTAGCTCATTCAGAAACGAGGGCATAGCTACTGTAGAAGGCTGAGCCAGAGGGTGTTCATCTGTTTAAAATGGTTGACGTGCTTCATGCTACATTTCTGGTGTGGTTACAGAAGTGCAAGCCAAAATTCAAAGTGTTTGTATTTTTGGGTTTCATTTGAGAACCTGATCTTGTGAAGATTCTTATCGTGAGTTTAAGCTAAACTTACTTGTTCCCCACATTTGTTTCCCACAGAGTTTCATAGTTGGGGGTGTGTCGAGGTGAGAAAATATGGCAGTCAATATCCAACTTATTTTGCAAAATAGAAGCCATATTTTAAGTGAATGTGCAAGGCTTGTGACAGAGATGGTCTTATTATTGGAAGATACCAAGGTTTGTGGCTCTACCTTTATGGAAGGCATAATGGTCAACTTGTGCCTTGATAACCAATCACAATACTGCCTTGATACCACTGAATATCTGCCAGAGCTGTGCAACAGTCAGTCAGTCACTGTTGGTGGATACCATAGGAATCAATGAGAACAAACCTGAAAAATTGCCTGTGACAAAACAGCCTTTTTCTGTGTAAACTCTAAAAATAGTTCAATCAAAAGCCAATGGTAAACATGTAAAAGATTAGCCTATAGACTGTTGATACATTAAATGACGAACTGTTTTCTTATAAAATCTATTTATTCAGCACAGTGAATCCTCTCCTCCACAAATACCTAAGGCTTCCTTTCCTGCATATCACCTTGTTTTTACTAACCTCGGAGGCATGCTTTAAAGCAGCTTCTGGTGCTTCTGGTTCATTAGCAACTAAAGGTAAAAATCTTGAAAAAATAGCAGAGTGTGGTAAATGGTAAAACAATTTCGCTACGTTGTGTTTGTAAAAACAATACAATGAAATAATTAGACAAGAAATACTTGTTTCCAATATCAAGAAGTATAATGAGCTGGTTTGTGATGCCACTGGAAGCCTTAAAAAACCTATATATATATTGTGTGTATATATATATATATATATATATATATATATATATATATATAGTAATTATAATAAAACTAGCTAAATTGCATATACAAAATACAATAGTATTATAGTTATGATAAAGCATCTAACAATCAAATTTACAACACCTTCATAAATTAATTTAGAACATAAAAAAGCAAAAACACACATAATGCACATTCTTTATTTATAATTTAGTAGAATAGTTCAGCCAAGGTTTTTGTGGAAGAGGTACATCTTGAGCCGACCAAAGTGACTTGTACATTGTGACATTGTAATTACAACTTCCCAACCTGTAAATACAAACTTCCCAGGAGGACTTGAATGCACATTAGTATCTGTTGTGGATGTGTCGAGCTGATTGCTCGAGTAAGTGGGGAGGAATCTCTCTCAAATGATATGCTGATAAATGACTTGTGGGATGTAGTCATTATGAATCTTATTATTCCATAGCAAGCTTTACTTTGCCGTCTTGTCTTCGTCCATATGTTCCATTTTTTTAATGCCAAGTTCGGTCTTTCAGATGGTAGATTCTTTGTCACGGGGGATGATTTTAATTGGATATAACATACATATAAACTCTAAAGGGGGTGAAAAAACAGTAAGAGAAAAAAAAAAGAAAAGATGAGAACACAGCAGTCCCAGACAATGCCTTTGAGGCACATAATGAGCTGTTGTCAAAGGCAAATCATTTCATTAGCTGTCACAATGAAAGCTCCTCCAAAAATGCTCATTCAGCACCGAGCCTCAGAAAAAACACAAAGATGACATTTTGAGAATCAAACCTCCATATTCTCATGCACATACTGTACACACATTATAGTATCATAATGATTTTGACAGGAAGAGGAGGATTTGAGGTAATGGTTCTCATTCTTGTTTATACCGTTTTGTTTTGTCCCAGTCTGGAGTGCTGGACGCGGGTGAGAGAGATCTTCTTGAAGGATCACATCATGTGGGAGTCAGCTCTGAGTGACGGCGGGGCAGGGGAATCATTAGCGTCCACAGATTGCCCATGACTCCGGTCGCATCATCTCATTTCCCAAACATGAATTTCAGCGGCTGATAAGATGAGACATTTCCTTGGCAGATAGCATCTTGTGCTTAGCAAAACACTCACAGGGGCCACAGCGTCTCACATGCCTGCAAATACTGTATGTTTGTGTGAGTCATCCAAATATTAATACCTCAAGTGCTGTGAACACACACACAAACACACTATGTGCTGTTTTGAATTTGCAGAGCCAATTTAGATGTGTCTCCATTGAACCCAATGTTAACAAGAAAATTGTCTATTTTATTTAATTAACTAGCTGTGTAATGAGAAATGCTCAAGTTCAGCTTAAGTGCAAATTATTTATGAATCATTTAGACATATTGTCAAACTTTTACAAGAGAGAAAAACTATTCATTGCTTTCTGAAAAGAAAAATATTTAAAACCACAAAACCAAAGCTATACAGAAAGAAAACTGTGAAACATCTCTAGTCTTTCTCTAAATGGTCAAAATCCAAACAAACTTTATGATAATAAATGTCAGGATATTTATTTATTTTTAAAGAACCCCAAGAATGAGCTGCTTGATGTCCATTAATGATATCTATTCAATTTAATATAAAAAATTGCAAATATGCAAATATGTAAACCCTAATCCTAACACCCAAATACGCAAGGGACCCACTTTATATAATATAATATAATATAAAAGAGAAAAAAAAACAATGATTATTAAATAACATTTAATATATTTTAGATGTAATTTTCATATATAACATAATATAATATTGAATAATATAATGAGAATAAACACTGAATATTATGTAACATTATAAATACTACGAAATTATGGCTAATTTTTTTTTTAATTCTCACTATTAACAGATTGTTAATGACTTCAGCCTCAAACTCCCAATTTGCTGCTTATTAATAGTTAGTAAAGTAGTTGTTAAGTTTAGGTATCGTGTAGGATTAGGGATGTAGAATGTGGTCATGCAGAATATGTGCTTTATAATTACTAATAAACAGCCAGTATGTGAATAATAGGCATGCTAATAAGCAACTAGTTAATAGTGAAAAGTGGTCGCTATACCGAAGTGTTACTTAAATTATTAACACAACACTAAATAACTGGATCTTACACTGTCACTGTTTCGAAGCCAGAGTCACAGACTCCCTAGACTTCCCTTGAGGTCCTCACACCACATTTTTAAGACTTTGTTCTGGTCAACACACACACACACAAACACAGGAACCAGACAAAACCACAGTTTTACATTGAATATCTGTATTATAAATAGAACATAGTACATATTCTCTCATAAATACACCAATAAGTTATAACTTTAATGGTTTACCTAGTGTCTCATTCAGTATCTATGTGTTTGTGGCTTCTGAGACCTCGTATCTTTTATCCCTGGAGCTGACCTCGAAGTCATAAACTGTTCGGCTGGCAATTAAGCAGACGCTCTGCACCTTTAAGCTCACGAAATTCTCCTTCTAAATCACCTCGCACTCACCCCACGCTCCACAGTGTCAACTGATATATGCCTTTTATTTCTCTTTTTGATAATTGTCCGATCGATACGCAGCAGCTTGACTTTCTATGGAGCAAACGGGTCTCGGACAGCATTATGGGATCGCAGCCACACGGTGAGTATAAAATGAAGGCTAGTGACACTAAGCCCAATCAAAACACTGCAACTATTCACCTCACAGAGACAGCACCGCTACACACAGCACTAGAGATGTTGGGATCTGTACAAGAGTAGGCAGAACAGATCAATCCGGCTCCGCTTATTCAGGAGAGGGAAGGCTATCGATTTATGTGTGTCTAATCTCAAAGTCATTTTCATTAGAGGTTTGCCCAGGGATCTTGGAGACACATGAATATGTTTACATACAAAAAACAAAAAACAAGATGATGCAGGGGAAAAATTACAAGCCATTAATGTGTAGTGATAATAAATCTAAACATGCAAAACCTTAATAACAGTATGCTTTTATATTTTAAACGAATGAGAAGGTAGCTAAGAAATATGTTTTTTTTTCTCTTCAGAAAGTGCTTAGTTACATTATTTACACAAATCACATTGCTATGTAAGACTGATCTAGACCAAGCGTTCGGAAATGCGAGTATGATTTTTCCGTGATTGAAAACCAGAGTCTTTTTCGCCTGACTGATAGATACATCCAAAAGTATTATGCCTAGAGGATAAACAAACTATTGCAATCATGCAAATTAAGCATTTGAAATCGCAGGGATGCTGAAGTCCCTTGGAAAATGGCACATTGTGTTTTCTACAAGGTGCATAGATACAGTTATGTACTATTTGAATTCTGTATTGCAAGACGGCGTCAACTGCGTTTGATCTACCCGGCTGTTTCTAATCCTCATCCTCGAGGATCCTGAAATATGAACTAGTAGCTTTAACAAATCTCCACTCTCCCCGAACCCAGTGATATGAATCCTTCCTGAAATACAGCGTTATGAATGATAATGACATTTTCACTTTGCAACCATCTTGACATTTTTTTTTTCTTCCTTGTTCCCTCTCCCTGAATGTCACAACAGTGTGGACACTTCTGCCAGGGATTCAGCACTTCGCACAGGAGCGCCGGCTCAAGTCATGTGTGGGAGGTAATAATACTTTGGTATAATGGGTTTAAGCCAGTGAATTAAACATTAGCTCAGCTCAAATAGAGACCAAACGGGGGGAAAAATAATGAACCGCTAATAAATAATTGAAGGCAGCACTGTTGTTTTTCAAATTGCTCACTCGGGGTTAGTCGTGGTTGTTCCTCGTTTGTTGCATAGGCCACGTTTACCACCGTATAAACACCCACCACTGAACGCAATCTCGTGAAGCTGGGGGGTTACAGGCTCTCCTGAAAGTGTGAAAGCCAGGAAGAGGGAAACCTTTGACTTGGGGTGAAACCTCTGGCCCCTTGGAAACATGTCCGAATACCTCACAGCTATATACTGAGGTGGTCCACCTGAGCCCTTTGGTAAATCCTGTTACAGTAATACGAGTGAGCTTCCACGAACCCTGAGCATACATGTCACACACATACAGGCAGACAGAGAGATACACGACCAGCAGTCTCTAGGACGCTCGCTCGATTAACCCTGAGCGGGATTGACATACTCCGGGTTGGTGTAGGAGAACCCCAGGAACTCGTCCTGGTCCAGATTCATGATAAACAGCTTGTCGGTGGGCGTGAGCTCGATGGCCATTTTTGTGAACTCCCGGTCAAAGTTGCAAGTATCTCGGCTGTTTCGCTGGAAAAGAGAAAGAAGAGGGGTGTTAGCTGTATTTACAACAATACTTACAGCTCAAAGGGATCTTAAAGGGGTAGTCGACCCAAAAATGCCAATTCTGTCAATATTTACTCGTCCGCATGTTGTTACAAACCTGTGTGATGTTATTTTCTCTACTGAAACACAATGTCAGGACATTTTTTAAGAATCTTAATGCAGCTTTTGCCATGTGGACACATCTATCAAGCTCCAAAGACACCAAAAATGCAACATTAAAAAGTATCGCTCATATCGGAAGTCAGCAACACCGAACAGCATTGGTTTTCAGGTGTCTTCTAACGAAACGATGTTATGATGTCAGACGTCCAAGCTATTGTGTGACTTCCGAATATTTGGATTATGAGAAAGGATATTTTTGGAGCGTGACAGCACAAGATTAAAATTTTACACACTACCGTTCAGTAAGATTTTTCTATGTTTTTGAAAGAAGTCTCTTATGCTTACCGAGGCTGTGTGTATTTGTACAAAAATACAGTATAAACTGTAACAATATTTCACATTATGGCATGTGCATATGGCTTTGGATTAACATGAGGCTAGTAAATAAAGACAGTATGTTCATTTTCGGCTTAACTGTCCCTTTAAAATCCACAATTATCCACATTAAATAAGAAGCTGATGAAAAGTAGACTCTAGGAAAAAAAGCCCATCCGTGTTAAAGGCTAAGAGGAATTATCTGCCAAAGAAGAAGGCATTCCACTTCAGGAGAAGAAGCTATAACACGCAAGCACTTAAAAAGACGCCCAGCCCACTGATGAGACTCATATCTCACTGACGGTCTCCATCCAGAGCTTCTGTGGGAGACGGCTCGCTGCACTGACACACTGCGCTACCGTTTCTTTTATGAGATGCTAAAGCGCATGTATGTCTGTCTCGGTCTCTCTCTGTGAGAGGAGTCTAAATGAAAGGGGCAGACGGTTTGTTAGGCCCACAGGCCTGTTCTTACTGGGAGAATTCCTCTCTGCTGCGCTACTCCTGCTGTGGCCTTGTGTGCCAGCGCGCCTGAGGGAAGAGCCAGCCTGGCTCAGAGAACACACACACACACACACACACACACACTGAGTGGGAGGACGGCGAGGGAAAGATACAGACTAAAAGAAGGAAAGAAAGGAGGTAAGGTGGGTCAGAGTTAGCTAGAAAGGGATGGAGGGAATGTGACAGAAGGTGTGGAAGAGATGGAGGGAAAACAACAGGGAAAAGGAGAGAGGACTGGGCCTTCTCTGGGGCTAGACATTGTTAATGCACTGCTTGGCAATGTAAATCCACCAAGGCAAAGGAAACATTAGAGTGGGGTGAGGGGTTGTGCTCAGTATGCTAAGCATCAGTGGAGCAAGAAAGCTTCGGCGACGCAAATATAGCGTACCAATACACAAATACGCTAAGCTATGTTGTCTTGTAGAAATGTGTTTGATATAGGGTTGTGGTATTTCTGAATGAACACCACTACATTGCAGTGTTCAATGAAGTCAATATGGAAGCCTGTTTCTGCCTCAGAGTAAAATAAATATATACAAATATCTATTTTGACTATTTCACACATAACTCTGCCTTCGTATCTTGCGGTTGTGACTGCTTCTCAAAACTGCAATTTACATCTCACTATTTTGTACATTTCTCCAGATTGCACAAATGCTACTATTTATGGGAATTTTGACTTTATCCACCTTTTCAAAGCGGAAGTAAGCCGATTTGTGTTAATGTGTGAGACTTCCGGTTCATTAGCTGCTGTATGGATATAACAAGAAGAAGAATAACATGCAGTAAAACTGGGTGCACTACAAACCAGTGTGTTCATAACTGAAACGCCAATTTGCAATATCAAGCAGTAAATCGAGCTCTTTTGTACAGCTAAGAATAGCTAGAAGCAAATGACTCAAGAAGCCAGACCCATAAAATTTCCAAATGGCCGTGCCATTGGAAAAACAAGGTTCATATCTCACAATTTTGGCTACTTCTAGTAATCTGACAGCTACAAATTTATTCGTAAGAATTGCAAGACCGATAGTATAATTGAGATATGCAATTAAAATGTATTTCTTTTTTACTCTGAGGAAGAAATGGGATTCTCTAATTGCATGTTCCTGGTCAAACAATTCATCAGTGCACATTATTCTAAACCAAACTATTTTTTTGTTTCATAATCTTTAATCAAAATGCAATAACTTGCTCTTATTCAGAAATGATGTTCCTTTTTTGCCATTGCTGCAGGCTATTTCAGAATTGTTTTCTTGTTGAACATCCAGTTTCACTTGAAAATATGTCACATTCTGGAAGCAAAATTGCTTGCAAATGGTCAGTTCACACTGACTTTTAGACATTAAGAGAAGAACAGAGAATAATCATGGTGGCCCAGTATATACACGAGTGCTAACCTTTCTCACAAATTAATCACAGTCTGTTGGATGTCTGCTTGGATAATAAGGCCAAAAATGAAGCCTGTCTTGGAAAAACAATGCAATTCAGTTAAGTTATTATTTCCAGCTAAATAATTCAGCTTTCTGGTCAATGGTGGGCCTGAGGGAATTGTGGGAAGTGCAGAGTTGTTTTATGCAGCATAACGCTCGACATTAAAGAAACATTCAGTATGTTTTGAAGACAATAAACCAACAACGGCAAGGCAGTGTTGTCTCTTTTTTGAACACAATGAACACAGCACCTTAAAATGACAAAGAACAGAGACAAGTCGCTTTCAGGTGAGCAAGACAGAAAGAGGGATGAGAGTGCCGTCAAAGCACAGCAAAAAGGTTTTACAAACAACCAAGATCACAGATGCAGAGAAGACATATGACTCCAAATATTGGTATGCAGATCACATCACACAAGAGAAAACTGGGTGAGAGAGGAGAGCGTTTGAGATCTCACGGCACCCCACACATGGATAAAAACAGCTCCAGACAGAAAGACTACAGTAGACAGGAAGAAGATATATGATACAACAGAAGCACATTTCCTACCTTATGTCCATTTGCTGGTTCAAGCACACCACAGCACAGCGAAGCACACAAGCCACTACTCCAGAGTGAAGGCCACTAGATTACCTGGGCTCTCAAGAGCCAAACAGTTCAGAGAAAAATGGCACTGGGCATTGGCATGGAAACCTCAGGACTGTAGGTCAACGCAGACGTGATTCTGAATGACTAGTTTTAAATCTAGTAATTATTCTGCAGAGTTAATGGGTCTATAAATCTGTCTACGGTTGCATGGATCCATGTATAAGTGTGATGCATCATAAGATACAGTGGGGTCCAAAAGTCTGGCAGCCCACGAGCCTAGGATGCTAAATGTTATGTAACTCTAGAAATAAATAAAGTTTCAGAATTTTAAGAATGTAAACAAAAATATATATGCATTAATAAATAGTTAAATAATAACAAATCTAATTATAATGAAAAACACAATTATTTAAATAAAAAAAATAACAAAGTTTCAGAATTGTTAGTAAATAAAGAAATAATAATAACATAAAAAAATCTGGAAATAAAAATGTAATAATTATGAAACATAAGTGCATTATTAATATAACTAAAATATATAAAAATGACAATAGAATTTACAAATATATTAAATGAACACCACCACCACCAACAACAACAACAACAACAAAAAAACTATTTTAAGGTCATATATTCACATATATTCTTCAAAGCGCTAAAAGATAACGGTAAAATTAGCATCGGTCATTTAGATCAGTCACCACATTCCAACACATTATTTTAAATTCCTAAACTGGCAATTGACCGTCGAAGGCATGTGGGCACAGGTGTAGCGCTGGGTACCAGGAACTGAAAAAATGTGTAAACCGTTAACATCAGAATGGATATAACAGATCAAAGAGTGTAAAAAGAACATCCGACAAAATATTTGTCAACCTGAAGCATTGCTAAATGATAAATGAGACTAATTAGAGATGAATGATGGTCCAAAATGGTCTCAGTTGACAGGAATATCCATGCTAGCTTGCCATGCTGATGCAGGCCAGTGCCATTCTGTGCTGATTAGACACAGGTCTGTTTGACAAGATGAGATTAGCACGGATGCGCTGAGTAGCTCAGTTCACATAAACAGGCTATGATGCACGTGGACATATAAAACAGTGGTGGAAGACAGCGGACGCAGAGAATACCAGGACGAGACGTTTGTACCTCAGCAGAGCCCATCTGAATTTTTCATACAGATATATAACAGAGATAGAGTATGAGATGCATGCTGTACCAAAAGCCCCGATGGGAACGATAATAAAAAAAGCTCTCAGGTAGGAGAGAGAGGACGAGAGACACCCTCCTTTAAATCCAAGGTGTTCTTTTGCAAGGCTTTAATTCCGATCGTGATTCTGTAATTTTGTGCGATACTAAGGCACAGAGCTTTCTATAAAGGAGCGGATTAGCGGCGAGCTGATGTCAGCGCAAGAAGAGAACAGCAGTATCAAACGCTGACCTGTTTTCAGCTGATAAGCCGCACACACTTCGTGCTAACCGACTCATTTAATTTGAGGCTGCGACATTCAGAATTAATTAACACTCTTGTGTGGAGCGCCAGAGTCAACTGTGAACCGCATATATGTAAAAACAACAAGTTTGAAAGGTCTCTGAGACCCCCATGCTGATTTTTATGGCCCAATTTTCCCAATAAACGTTCGCAGAATGTCTAGTTTTCAACCACCCTTATGTATGTTCTTCCCATATGTCATTGGCTGAATGGTGGTGGAACAGGATGGAATGTTCTCATGTTAAGTGGCAGGCATGAAATATGCAGAGCTTAGCGCGTGCTGCACACCGTCCAAGTTGGTTTTATATATGGGCGATGCTCTGAGCAAATTGACAAGACTTCCTCTGCCAAGCAGTTTAGAAACACATATAAATAATGCTTTATGTGATCGAATAAAATGTCACATCAGGGTCTTACAATAGAAAACAGTTTTTTTGTGATTCCAGAGTTCATATTACTTGGATTTCAAGGTTATATACACTCAAAACTACAATGAGGGAACAACGCAAAACCAAACAAAGGCTTATTGATGTTTTATTTAAATGCATACTCGTGTTTTTTATTTATTTTTTTATTTTTTTGTGGAAAATACTTTGGCACAAGAAAAGCATTGAGGATGTTTGAAGCAAAGAACAAAGAAAGGTCAAGAGCACTCGCTAAAACACTAGACTAGTCTTCAGTAATTCATGCATAAAGCTTCTATGCACATTTTATGGTATAGAAAACACACAAATCCCTCTTTTTTTTTCTTTTTATCTACAATACTGACCACATAAAATTCATGACATTTAAGAACATTTGACACATATTTTATTTGCTTATATTATTTTAAGACACTTAAAAAAAAATAACATCAAAGCCCTACACTGAACTGCTTGTTATATGGTTTGGCAGAAATGACAAATGCACTTTTCATTTTTTTTTTTTTTTTTTTACCAAAAGTGTCTTATCCTGCAAACCACAACATATCTGGAAACCTTCACCCTTTTAGAGAGGTTATCCCTTCCCTGAAATCCTATGATGAAGATGTGATATGAAGCCCCGGTGGTTTCCAATAAAAGCCACTGGCCGCTAGTCAGCACGGATAACCGCTCCGGGAACTCTGATGTCTGAGAGGATCTGACCCGTTTCTGTGGATGTGTGGCTCTTGTGGCCTTTCCAGTTCCATTCAGTGATACGGTATCAGTTCCTCACAGGGACTTCGCTGCTGTTACCACTGACATGAACAGTGCTCGCGTTTCTAAACCGTCTGTCGTATCGGAGTCTACAGCATGCTAGATTAGGACATACCATATTAAAGCACTGACCAGCCCATTAACACAACAACAGATAGCTTCAACGGACCCCAATTGTCGCTTATGAGCAATGTTTACACGCTTGAAATGTTTTATTTCCAAAGCTATACTGCTAATTGTGCTGCAAATTATTTGTCGTCTTTATATCCTGTTCTGCTATTCGCCTTTAAAACGCGATATTATGTTCCACACAAACATTGTGGCATTCTTTCAGGGTTTTCACTTAACAAGTTTCGGCATAATATAATGCGGCGGATTTCTATTGACAAGTTTCAAGATGGAATCATTCAAGCGAAGTGAAGCTATATCAATGCGTCCCAACTAGACTAATTTGCTCATACACAAGCTCTTCAATGAAATCCAGGGTATAATTCTGAGGTATTACCCATGGGTGACTACTCATCTCTTTGTCATTGTAAACCCCAATGATGTTGAAAAATGCTACCTGATTGTACCCATTAAAAACATCCATATCTAACACAGGGGTCAGTAATAAATGGTTATTGATATTAGCACTTGTTCTCTCATCCTGTCTCAATCTGTAATTGCCTCAAGCAGGAGGTAGTTGATATTTAATGTGCCTGTCAAATACCTCTCGATAAAATCCGGCTGACCTTTAAGCAGAAGTCAAGGGTTAAACAAGGAAGAGCCAACGGGAATCATCACAGGAGTCATGCTTCCTGCACATGGGTGAGTGTTTGCTGATGGTGTGAGATGATCAGGCAAAAAAAATAAATAAAAGCATATCACTACCACAATCAGGCACATCCATTAAGCTCTACTGGTCCATACATACACGAAAACAAGTCAGATTTACTCATGCTTCCAAAAGAAAGAAAAACTTTGGTCGATTTCTGTTATCTACTTGTCTGTACAATGCAAGTCAGAGATTAAAGCAAGACTAGGGTTCACTACAGAGCTAACTAACGACATACGAATCGTAAAAGTTCAGGGAAAACAAAATCGTCATGCAAAAAACCATTTGAGTTCGCATTCTTTTTGAAACAGGCAAAATGGTTCGAGTATAAAATCAGTAGAATATCACCGTCACAGGCTGGACAAGGAGAGCGAGGCTAGCCATTGTGCATCTCATATGCGATTCATGCACCTTTAGTGCAAATGGCTGAATCTGAACACTGGCGGTGCCCGAAACACACACACATCTGAGGAAAGTTTCGAAGAGAGCTATGCAATACACACCACATTCAGGAAAGCTGTAGAGTAAAAAATAGTATAAAGACAGCCTTTAGATTCGAACGTTCCTTGAGCATGGACACACTCAATGGGATGTAGTGAAAGGCTAATCTACGGATATCGAAGTTTCGCATGCATATGTATATAGATGGCTTAGTTTTTGTGCATGGCTGTTTATATACATACACATGCCTGTTTTATGGAGTGTATGATACATAAACGTAAGAAGGTTTGATGAAGAGGGGGTTTGATGGAGGGCTGGGTTAGTTTTAGGAGGTCGCCCTTAACTCTGGGCTTCCATGGCAGGGTATTCGGGGTTTATGAAGGAAAAGCCCTCGAACTCGTCTTGGTCGAGGTTCATGATGACCTCCTGGTCTGGAGGGGTGAGAACCGGTGGATGGCGGGTGAAAAAGCGGTCAAAGTTCTCTGCATCCCGGCCACACTGCAGGGGGGAGAGAAGAAGAAGAGAGGCATGTAATGGATGGGGGATGATGAACATGGTCAAGTAGAACGTAAAAGAGAACAAATAAAAGTATGAGAATGGATGTGAATGGAAGGGCTGTGACAGGTACTGTAGATTATTGAACAGCAGTTCTGGATACATGGATAAGCTGATGAATAGACCAGCATACTGTTTGTCCATAAAGCCTGCTGGAATAGCTTTGGGTGATTGTTTACACTCTTAAAAATAAAGGTTCCAAAAGGGAATTTTCATAGGGGTTCCATATAAGAACCTTTCTGAGTTACCCAAAGAAACTTTTAGTGGACAGTTCTTAAAGGGGTCATTGGATGCAAGATTCACTTCTGCATGTTGTGTGTACACAACCACCCTATAATGATAACAATCCATCCAGTGCTTTTTTAAAATCCTGATAAATGACAACCCTTTTCTCAAATTAAGCTGTTCTTAGATTTTTGAATGTTTGATGTCACACAGACCCAGGCCCCTCCCACGACTATAGATTGACACTAATGTTTCAGCATTGACCTGCCCTGAGTGAGCTGTGAACAGTCGCCATTGTTTTGACACTGGAGCAGGGGTAGACAATAATGTCTCCTAAGCGATTGAGGTTTTTTTGTTGTTGGATATGATAATGATTGTCATCCCTCGGAAATGAGGGGTGGGTTGAGCAGAGCTAATTAGAATTTAAAGGGACATGCACTGAAACGGTTTGCTGTGAACAGAGCTGTTTTTGACAAGGTAAAAGGGTTGTTTTATACTACTATTGAGACATTTTTATCAAACTATATTAAAGTCTTTTCAAGACCCTAAAGAATAATACCAGCTGCTTGAAAATGGCCGTCTGATGACCCCTTTAAAAAAATCATTTTTTTCTTAGTTTGAAAAACTACCTTTTTCAACTAAAAATAACCTTTTGTGCAATGGAAAGATTCCATATATGTTAAAGGTAATTCAAGGGATCATAAGTGCCAATAAAGAAACCTTTATTTATAAGAGTATACTCCCAAAAAAATTGAAGTCTGTCATGATTTACTCCCATTCATGTCATTCGAAAGCAAAACCTTCTTCTAAAACATCAAAATGCACCATAAAACAAACAGAAACAGATGGTCCATACAGCTTAAAGTGCTATATTTGAAGCCATATGATCTCTAGAGAAACATAACCAAATTTAACTCATTATTCACAGAAAATCTTGACTTCATTGAAAACACTTGAAAAGTAATGATGTCTGATTCATGTATAAATAATAATTTCAGTCAGATCTTTTATTTATTTTGAAGAAGATAGAGGAGAGAGTAGAAAACTGACAGGCTGACTGACTCAGAGATCTGTTTGCAGTGGTTAACAGCTCACTGGAGGGGAAGATTATCAGTGAATAATGACTTCAGTCTATTCATCAAGCAATCATACTGCATCCGAAGCCACATGAAAAATAGTGCATGAGTTGCATATTATTCATTTTATGGTGCTTTTAGATCTTTTTTTTTTTTCTTCAAAGCTTCAAGATTCAGTCCCCTTTCACTGTAAAAGAGCAACCAGAACATTATTCAAAATATCTTCTAATGCATTCCACAAAAAAAGTCAAAAGTCAAAGTTTGGAACAACAAGTTGAGTAAATGATAACAGAACCAATCTAATGAAGCACACAGACCAGCATTTTTTCAATGGTCCACCAGTTGCACCAAAATGGAAATTCACATTAGCCGAATTAGAAGCTCGAAACTGGTCCTTCCATCATGGCATTGGGTGTAACTTGGAAAAATATGAATTCATCAAGGCATGTGTGAGACCTTTACACTCATACTGATACAGAAATATGTTCCAGATGTCAATGGCGTGTTAGGGTGTCATTCATGATGCTTTTGAAAACAACAACAACAGTGAAAACAATAACAACAGAATTAATGGCACCACAAACACATACGCTTCAGTTCAAATGTCAGCTTTTGAAATTCCAATGTTCTATCGCACTTCCAGTGACATTTAAATAGCTCGCTCATCATCATGGTAAGAAACAGGTAAGTCCACGCAAGCGAATCTGTAAATGAGGGTGAAATCCTTTGTACTGTTCACACGTGAGGACACCTTTACATGGAGAGCATTGATCAGTGGCAGTCCAGTACGATATCAAAACTTACCTTTTACTGCCCGTCATGCAATATTCATGAATAGGACTCAGAAGCAAAGTCAAACCCTCAGAATATTCCAAACCTGGCCAGTTCTCAACCTCTGGCCCATGATGAGGTATCTCTGCAACCTCTCCTTTGACAAACAATACAGTTGGAGCAGCAACAATGAAAGAGGAAAAACTAGCAAGTGGTGAAAATGTTATGAATATTACTGTTCAACATATGAACTATTTTAAAACAACATACTGTAGCTGCATATTTTGTGATGTACCATGGGGTTATTAGTGGAGAATCAACACCAGCACTGTAGATCAGATATGATGCGTTCAAACATATAACATACTGCACAGGACAAAATCACAAGCTTTCCACTTAACAGGAGTTCATCGTTTCCACCAATCAGAGTGAAGACCTTTTGTAAGTCTACTGTATATAGGGTTCTGCTTCTAATGAGCACAATGGGTGGGCAATCAACGTTGGGTCCATTCACTACAGCTCCTTCAGAATGAAAGAAATTTACTTGCACAAAACTGGTCGCAATATACTATTTTTTCCCCATTTCCACATATTTTCAGCATTACATTTAGAGAACTTAAACATTTTTACAAAAAAAGAAAAAGAAGATTAAATAATGGACCTATGCAACAGAAAGTTAAACAGTTGATTAATTCCACGTGGTAGCACTTAAACTAATGTGAATAAATCATAATCTAGAATGAATTAATCCAGTACAGAGCGCTCATTTCTCACCTCAGTGTGTGACATAGACTACCGATCAAATGTTTGAGTCGGTAAGACTTTTTTATGCTTTTAAAGAAGATCTTAGCATTTACTGCACTTGATATATAAATACTTTGTAACATTATAAATGTCTTTCCTGCCACTTTTGATCAATTTAATGGATCCTTGGTGATAAAAAAATATTAATAAAAAAAAAAGCGTAGTGTATACACACAGGCATTTATACATATTTTAAAATAAAATTGCACAAAAAAGTTTATAATCCCTCACTGCATGATTAACTAAGGTTTACAGAAACATGTTAAATGATCACTTATCACATCCTTAAGACTACCTGAACTCTACAGTAGGTAAACAGAAGCATTTGTAAGACCAAACCCCTTTAAATGAACACTCCCTACGCCACTGGGCAGCCCAACAAAAGCTTGAGCCTTTAAAAGCCCCGTTTCATACACCATGAAATGACCTCATTTTCTTGACTGTACCATTAGCCCAGAATCCTTAGCGTGGACCTGGCAGCAAACACAATAGCTTTAGATGTGCCTCTGCATTTTCAGCAAGAGGATTCTGACTACCATGTGAATGATTTACAACCAATACATCTTATATAAGACAGAGGTGCAATCAAAGCTCAGACTTTCTTGCCAAGTTTACTCACTCCCTCTAGATACTAAACTGCTACACACACACACAGAGAGAGAGTGACAGACAGTGTGAGCACTGAGGCATAACATCTGTGTGTGGGAACCATTAAATCACCCTGAGGAACATCTGTGTACCTCTGCATTCAGAAGCCCCTCTAATTTAAACTCAATTAATGGTCTTATGCAGCAGCCACCTGACCCCTGTCGCCCCGCCGCAGATGCATAGTATTTCTAAATGCGACTTATGGATCTGCTCGCTCGCTGCCATACATGCCGTATGCCACCTAGGCAAGTGAACCCACAGAGAGTCGAATGAACTGCATCTCACAGGCCCCTGAAAATTGAGGGAAAAGCTTTTTGGTGTCCTCTTAAAAATCACCTGTCCACAGTCATTAGCATCAGAGGGCCACATCCACTGTGAATAGCCCTTACTATTATAGACACACATGTGACAAGCGGCTTGTCTGAGGAACACTGTGCTAAACACTGTCCATTTACAACTCTCTCTATCTCTCACACATGCGTCTATTACTCACTGTCACAGACCTTTTTTCTCTTACACACTCTACTGTTATTTGTGAGAAAAAGTGCTTTCCCTCTGCTCGCTCATATCTCTGAGTGACTGCTGCACATGGAGATGAAAGAGGGAATAAAAGGGAGAATAATATTCTTTAAAGCAAAAGCTACTGAGCATCACGCTCACACAGCCCATAGTTGTCATTTCTGCACTCCAACCTTCACTCTTGGCAAAGCCTGTTCAAAAGACCATAGCTGGACCCCAGCGTGAGATGATGGAGTCCTGATGGCTCCACAAGACTTTACTTGCTTAAGCCCTAAGATGCTTTTGTGTACCTACTTAACAATATTTTGGGGACACATTTTGCAATACAAAACAAACCTAAATATAAACTAAATCTAAATTATAATCCAAGTCATTTTAGAGTTATATTTTAATTGACAGAAAAAAAGTCTTGTTTAATCAAATTTCCTACAGTTACATTCAATTTATTAAAAGCTTAGAAATTTACAAATTGGACTAGGAATATTCTGCCCAAAATAACCATCTCAATTAGTGAAGATTATAAATAACCACTAACCTCACATCCTGGCATAATGACCTGGTACTGACCTGATAGTTTTCTGTGGCTTGGCTACATTCGCTTTCACTGTACAGAAAAGAACAGAGCTAAATACTAACTACAGAACTTTTTAACCAGAAACACTTCCTTGGTGAAACAGCTTCACTGAAAGCTTGACCATTTTACAGGTGATCATCAAAATCAACACTCAACAGCATTTCCCAGCACGGAAGCCTGTTGGTCTCAGCTGGACTTTCATAATGAATCTGTCACTCTCCTCACCTGGCTTTGATCCCTTTTCACCTCCACCTATCACTCCTTTGTTCCAGCATGAGCAGAGCATGATGGACAGTGTGAGTAAATGAAAGGGTGAGGTTAAGGTGACCGTGTCCAATCTGCACCGACACAGAGAAGGTGCCGGGTGACATACATGAAGTGAGAGTGAGCGGTGCTGGCAGCAAAGATGCTGTCAGCGTTCAGAGATCCGCCCTCCTGTGGCTGCCACATGCGGGCCACCGCTGCCAGTCTTGTACCACGCAGGCAACAACAGTCCATCTGCTGCAGATACAGCCAGAGGCGTTCCACCTAGAGCTGGCTGGCATCCCAAGCAACAAATCATCAGTCACTTCTCACCTGCCACCAGATAATTCAACAGTACCAGCATAGAAATGAAGAGCTCCTCCTCTTGTTCTGCTCCAAACTTGAGCTGTAAAGTCACTCTGACTGTTTCGAGGCCCTCTTCGCATCCCCTGGGTCCGATTCCCTAATCCACCTCAACGCAGTGATCCCTTGCCAGACACTGCTGTCACGCTTAATTTCAGAGCCACAGGCTGTGATGTGTAGAGAAACCATACGTTTCCCAGCGGAGTGAGATCTGGGCACGGAGGTGCTCAGCAGGAACGGGGCAGAATCTAGGGAACTGTCCTCAACGACCAGTCTGTCTTCGTCTCTTTAACTACAGGCTCTGGAACTTCAAACGCACATAATAGCGTCGAAAAAACACCTAGTGAGCTTCCTCATTGCCTACATAGGTAGCTGCCTACTAAGGCGGCATGAAAAGTAAGCGACTTTGAACACTACATACAGTACACATTGAATGCACACACGAATCACATGGATCATTCATCTCACACTTGACAGAATAAATAGACAACATGAGGAACAATGTGACACTTTAATAGGTAAAAATACAACATCTTCCAGGTAAAATCATTTTTAATAATAAACTTTTTTAGATACACATATCAGTCATAATCAAATATTAGTGATTTTTTATTTTTTTTTATTTATGTACAGGGTATGTAATTGTGACATTCATTTGCATTACATTTGCCATCATTCACTGATTTAAAGGTATAATGATAAATTATGGCAAACTTTTTTGGAATAGTGATTTTCCGGCCTTCAGTAATATTTTTAGTGGGCACAGTGATATTTTACAAGGGCTCATAAAACGGTCTAGCAACTCCCCTGCAATGGCATGAAAACAAAGATACATATTGGCAATCATTTTCAGTGCATGCCTAATTTTCTAGGTTTGAAATAATTATATTTTAATAACTTGCAAATTCTGACATCCTGGATTTATTTCTCACTGTGTTTGTTGCAGTGCTTTCTGGAATTGCCTTTGGCTCCTTAAAATGCTGCCCATGAATGCCTCTTACTGAGCTTTGGAACAGAGCTAATGTCTGCATGAATTTTTGGTCTCCACATGAGACAACACGAGTCTCATTCAGATCATAATTGCCTGAGTTTGTAAATCACAGTTATTTGAATGTCCATCAAGCATGCCGCCGGCGTCACGAAGAGGGTCTAAAATCATCCGTCTTTCTGCTCAGCTAATGACACCAGCACGCAAACATCCATCTGCTGCTACTCAGGCAGCCAACACCACATGAACACTCCCAATCACACACACCTGAACAGTGAGCTGATGTACCTCACTGCTGTTTCACAGTATAAGTAAGCCTGAAAACTGGGAACAGATTTAGAGAATTTCAGCATTACATCACTTGCTCACCAGTGGATGTTCTGCAGTGAATGGGTGCCGTCAGAAAAAGCTGTGAAAAACATCACAATAATCTACAAAGCCCCTTTTACACTGTACGGCGGACCCGGCAAATTGGCGGAACATTGCCGGGTCGCCTTCTGTGTGAAAGCAAACACGTCCCGGGATTAATTCCGGCATTGAACCCGGTCGGGGACCTAGTAACATTGCCGGGTTCAATCCCGGGATGAGCGCTGTGTGAACAAAAGCCAGATCTAATCCCGTGTCGAAGCGGTGACGCGCGTTAGCGCGCGACTCTTTTACCGGCTGTTTTGAAGGAAGATACGTTCGTGACGAAAAAATATGTGCAAACTGTAATGAAGCAGAGATCAGTTAGTTCTTCACTTTCCGCGCTGATGCCGAGATCATTCGCTTGCTTCAGTGAAAGTATAACGTGCCTAACGTTATCGACTCGTACATTACACATCACGCACTGATGTCACGTGTCGTTACTGGATCTTTACTGGTTGTGTGTGAAAGCACGCACATATCCCGGGTAATCACTGGCAGTGTGAAAGTGCAAAATCAAGCGACCTAGGAACAATTGCCGGAACATTTTCCCGTGTATTTGCCAGAATCGCAGTGTGATATTTGCCGGAATCGCAGTGTGAAAGGGGCTCAAGTAAGTCTAGTCCATGAATTAATGCCTTGTGAAGTGAAAGGCCGTGTGTCTGTATTAAACAAATCAATCATTAAGGTGTTTTAACTATAAACATCGCTATCAGTCAATAATGCTTCCTCCTCTGTTTTTTTAAATGGTTGTTGATTTGTGAATATTTCTCTCCTGATTCAGATGACATGATGTTTTCACCCAAGAAAGTATTATTATGGAGAAAAGACTTGTTTTAAAATGTCTTGATGGATTTCTTTATTGCAAACAGCTTTTTGTTTCACAAGGTACTATCTGATGGACTGGAAGGAATCATTGTTGATTAGTGAGAGTCCACAAATGTATTTTTATCAGCTGTTTGGACTCTATTTCTGATGGCACCCATTCACTGCAGAGGACCCACAGGTAAGCAAGTGATGTACAGGAATGCTAAATTTCTCCAAATGTTTTCAAGGCACAAACAAACACATCAACATCTTGGATGGTTTGGGATGAACTATTCCTTTAAATTATCTTAGAAAATATAGTAAAATAAACTTAACTAAGTTACACACACTGTACAGTAGCATTGTTACAACTTGTTATGTGACAAGCAAGAACCAATGAGGGTTGATGTCAAAAACGTTGCTCTGTCAAAAACATTGGCTCAAACAATGGTGTGAATTTGGAATTTGGATCTGCTTGCGAGTCCATTAGAGGTATGAAGGAGTTTCAAGGAAACCTGTTTGAAAACCATCATTTTTACAATTTCGCTTGGTGACACTATTGGCACAGAAATTGCACATTTCTGCCCTTTCAACTTAAACTAACACATTCAATTCAAGTGCTAAAATAAAACTTCAGATTTTAAGGTGAAGATGAAGTTAATGGCAGCAGTGAACTCAGTTTTCTAAAATCAACAGCACAATCTGTTCTCAATAAGTGCACCGAGACCTCAATGCCAGGGAGGCGCTGCAGGAAGGAGATCACATTTAACAGGCCAGTCTGAGTCCGAGCGGGAGGTCAGGAGCGCTGATGTGGAGAACAGCACTATGCAGCACTGCCTGGACAATGCCTGCTCCATCTGACAGCTCGCACACACACACATGGACACAAGAGAAGCTGTACTCATTAAGGATCTGACTGAGGCTGACAAACACGGCTCAGCTCAACCATAGCCCTGGCGCACATACCGCTAACGAAGCTAAGATGCTGTGGTGTGTAAGGAGGACATACAGACTCCTCATTACACCCTACTGCTCTCCACAGCCCTGAAAGTTTTGACTTGTCATCTCTGTGCTACAGTACAGCAGAATTTGACTACTTTGACACTGTCTTCGAAAACTACGGGTCCAGTTGGCCAGTTTGCACTTGTGTTGTTACAGGTCTCTTAATGTGATTTACACAAGTAAGACATTTTCCTGGAAAAACTTCCTTCGCTGGTCCTGAGACAACATTCCTTTTAACCAATCACAGCCCTTTAATATTAGGGTTAGGTTTATAGACTGCAGGGATGCAGAGTGAAATTTTGAATGAAAGAAAAAAAATTCTATGAGATTTAGAATTAAATTAAGCCCCACAGGATGTTGAAATGGAATTTAAACTTGAACGACATGAAGAATTTACTGTTGCAATTCAGTGAAACACAAGTGTGTTGGATTTCACTTATTCCAATGCTATAAATATAATACTTGTAATTCAATCTAGTACAAATTTTGGTAACACTTTTTTTAAGGTGTCACGTGTGTAACATGTACTTACTATAATAATAACAATACATTATGCATAATCACATGCAAGTAACCCTAATCCTAACAATTTAGTAAGTACATGTAGATAATTAATATGACTAAGTACTTACAGTATATGTAAAATTACAGTAAAATGGTGCAACCCAAATTTGGTGACAAAACATAAATGATTCATTATTATGCCAATTTATTCTCTGAAATACAAATACTTTTTCTAATGTCTACCAACTTTAACCAAAAACAAATAAAACAAAAATCCAACACTGCTTTAGATTAATAACAGATTTTTACTTTATAAAAATATGTACTGGCATCAAATTATCAATATATTGATTATATAACATATTGAATGAACTATAGAATTTTACAAAATATGTTCTTTCACCATAAAATATAAATTAAATGAAAGCTAATGTATTAAATATATTGATCAACATATAAATTAAATACAAATGTCTACAGGTGACATTGCTTATTTCATCTAATATTTCTAAAAATAGCCTGTATGTTGTATGAACATGATTATAAGTAATTTATACTGAAAAATGTATAACAAAATACAACTACAGCAGTTGTATTTTATTGTAATTGAATTCCCGTTTGATTCAACTTACTAAAATTCAGATTGTAATTTAGTTCAAATAGATTAATTGATGAGTTTGAACCAAGTTAGGTTGAGGTTGGATTGGGATTAGACATTTTTGTAGGATTAAGAACAACAGTAGGGTTATAGTAGGGTTGTTGATAGGAACATTTTTCCAGAAACAATGTTGCAATGTTGTCTTTGGTAAACATGTCATGTATTATGTTTTAAGTATCAGGCAAAAAAAAAAAAAAAAGTAAGGTAATGAAACTCTGTAATAACCACCAGGGTTTCAGTTTACAGCAACAAGCAAGGAAAGAATGCAAGTAAGAGAGAGAGTATGTGTGTGTGTGTGTGTGTGTGTGTGTGTGTGTGTGTGTGTTAGAGGTGAGGTGACTGGCTGCACTTACGGCTTTTGGTTTAAACGGTGGCTGAACTTCCTTGTTCTCCAACTTTTCCCAATCCATGTAACGGAAAAAGCCATGTTCCCTGATGTCCCGCTCACCCTCAGGACCACAGCCCAGACGCTTGCCTGGGTGTTTGGTCATCAGCTGAAACAGAGAGGACAACACAATTATGTGAAGACCACTGGTATATAGTATGGCTGTCAAACAATGAAGAAAAATCTAACTAAATGCATAATAGACAGAATAATTAATCAAGTTCATCAGAATTAATAGCATATCTATATTTTCTAACAAAGGTTTTATTTGCATTACAGCATGAGCCAATAGTAGTTTCCAAGTTATTACATAATTTATGTACAGTGCATGAGAAATTCTTCATTAAATGTGGATAGTAGATTAATGTGTCACACTAAGAACCCAAACATTTAGTTCAAAATACAGTCAGTGTACTGCTTCCCCTACTCCAGTAGCGTTTCGTTCAATAATTTTGTTTTATGGGTCAAAAATACAAATTGCATTAACATCCCTGGAGGGGGTAAAACTAAATTCACAGAAATGAGAATGTCATTACACTTTTTAGGTCAAATGAATTTTACTTTGCCATTTCCTCCGCACACCCATCTCTCTCCCTTCTTCCCCTTCACCGACAGCTGTTTTATTCCCCAGCAGAACATGCTATGTTGAATATAACAAAATCGTTTGGCTATTTTATTCCAGTGAGTGACTTTAGCGTGTGTAGGAGAGATTAGGCGAGGGGAAAAGCTCAACAACTTGCCGCTTTTTGTTCAGCGCCTCAGTGCGCATGAAAAATTGATGGCAGCAGAGAAAGTGTTTCCAGGCTCTTGTAAGGCATAGGTGGAGGTGGTGGAGGAGGGGGGAGATGAAGGTCTCTGCTGACTGGTAGAGCCTTAACCCTCACTGGATCAGGAAGGGACGGGGGCGGGGCCGGTTTGGCTGGGTTGGATCAATCCCTGACCCTACGTGGCTTCTGAACTCATGGCTCTTGCGAAGAGCCCTCTGAAGCTTTGTCCTCATTGTCATCATTAATGTATACAGCAGAGGCCAGGACACGCTCACTCGCTGTGTGGCAGCTGGGCCATGCTACCACAGAGACACAGCTGGCTAATTCTCTCTCTCTCTCCATCCATCCATCCAAATCTATCTGTCCAAAAACACGGCTAATTATCTATCCGCAAAATATATCCATAAAACATTATCTATATGTGCATCAACCCATGCATTATCCATCCATCCATTCATGTATCTATAAAAGTATCTATGAAACTCTAGCGAACTATGCATCCATCACATCTAATTCTCCATCTTTTGGCCATCCATCATCCATCCATCCATCATTTTCAGCTTGTTTCTGTGTCTGTACAGCTGACTGCTCGTATTTCACAGCTGTCCTGCCCTGAACGACAGAGCCGCGGTGTAATCTGACAGCGTGATTCGGGAGAGGCTCTAGGGGCCGAACGGAGCCAAAAACACAAGTGACCTGCAGCATCAGAGTCAAGTCAATTGCTTTATCTCTCCCTCCTGGACCTCTCCAGCTAACTGCACACAAGTGTGGCAGGAGTGCTCTTCAGAGAATTCAGCACCGATGCTCTTAAACTTTAACTCAGAGTTAGTGATGGTGACTTGGACGGTCACATGAAAAACAGACAGCCATATACAGTACACGGACGGGAATTTATGCCTCATCGCTGTCCTGACAAACGAATCTAAAATGGTTCATGACCGCTGGTCCAATCTTAAAATAAATGTTTATTGAATTTCCATGGCTATTCTAGTCTTTCATGGTTACTGGATATGAATTTATATTGGATAATCATTCTAGCAAGACTGCAGTGTTTTTATTGGCATGTGAATCTGAAGCTACTTTTAAAGTTACTTTTATTTTACTCTGAAGACTTTTGGCACATGTGGATGTGAATTTGGGTGTTCACACTTGGGTATACTTGTTACAATAAGCAATCAAACCTCTTACAGTAACCATAAAGACTTTAAACACTAATTGACTGAGGATCACACACTACCAGAATTTCAAGTCATGCTGAAAACAACAAATTCACACAAATGTGTCTTGTTGCTATCTGATGCTTAACAACATGCACAATATCCACCGACTGAAAGAAATAATTGTCTGTAGTGAAAAAATTGCAGCCTGTGTCTATAATACACATCAAAGGTAAAAAAAAAAATGTAGCCAATAAAATACTATGCATCTGCAAAATTTGCAAACAACTATCCCAAAACTTAGGATTTCACTTATTTTCAATGTTTCCACATCTGGAAGTCATTTTCTTGGACACAAGGTGTATTCTCATCACTTGAGAACGTGAATGATGTTCCAGAAGCATCTTCTACTTAATGAGGCACACTCAATAAACAGCACAAATAAAAGACTAAAGATCTGTCAACCCTTTTAAATGAGCTATACTCCTACAGCATCAAGAGCAGGCATTAAACTGAGCACGCACTGTGTTCTACACTCAGATGGCTTGACAGATGGCTCCAGATACCATTGTACTGTTAGTGTATGGTAACAAACGCTTACACAAATACAGCATATGCAAAGAAAAGGAGGAAAGGAGACAGAAAGAGAAAGTGAGCGAGAGTCTGCGTGCGAGCTCTAGATTGGCCTTAGTCCTGGCGTATCGGCCCGTATCAGGCTTGCGTCCCAAGCCTCTCTCAGCGGTCTGCTAGGCTGTGTTCCATATCAAAGAACCACAGCATCCCACTTTAATCCTCCCATATCAGAGCTGTACACTCCATCAACACTGATAATACTCTTTAATTAGCACTCAGAGCACCGCAGTCGCACATATCTGCTGTTACTGCTGCTGCACGCGCGCTTCCTGCAGTACACCATCCTCAGCTTCTGTCAGCTTCATTAAACCAGTCCTTAAACGCATCCGGCAGCTTTAAAATGTATTTATTTTTTGTAAAGAATTAATGCAATATAATTCAGATACTTTATCATCCTCAAATGCTGTGTCTCAAAACGCAGTGAGCGGTCTATCTATACTTGCCAAAATGTGCGGGTGATGGTACCATTCCATAATTATGGTCTGAGACTTTGCTTTACATTTATGCACTATAACAGACACCTTTATATACAGATTCTATCTTTGCTGTTAAATTTATGTTGGTATTAGGATTGTTTTATTATTTTTGGGGGAAGAAATGTATACTTTTACTCATCAAGCATGGATTAAATTGATCAAAAGTGACATTATACATATTATGTTGTCTATATTATGATATGATGTTACAAAAGATGTATATATATATATATATATATATATATATATATATATATATATATATATATATATATATATATATATATAAAATCATCAAAGAATCCTAAAAAAAATATTTGAATAAAGATATTAAGAAGCACAAGCTGTTTTCAGTATTGATAATAATAAGAAATGTTTCTTGAGCATCAGATCTGCCTAGAAGGATTTTTGAAGGATCATGTGACACTGAGGATTGAGTAACGTTGCTGAAAATTTACAAGAATACATGTTTTTAAAAAATATATTACAATAGAAAGCAGTTATTTTTAATTGTTACAAAACTGAGTTTTTATTGTATTTTTTTTTTTAGCAAATACAGCCTAAATGAATATTCAAGGCTTCTTAAAAAAAAAAAAAAAACTTTGTTAGTTTATATGAGTGTACAGTATACCAAATTTATTTACCATGGCATTACCAATGTACATTTTTGTAATCAGTATTTTTATGCGTTACAAATAATCCTACTGTATGATGACCAAAAATGCTGTCTAGGTGGGCAGCTCCCGAGGCTTTGGTGCATCAATATACAGTTTACAGCACGTCTTGCAGAGAGGGTTTAATACACTCACTGTGCTGTTCTCTGCATCTGTCGATGTAAGTGGCACAAATGAATATTCCCTCAGCTGATGTTCCGAGCATTAAAGCCTATATCCCCTCAAACTAAAACCCTAGGCTCTACAGAATTGAAAGGGGAGGATTTTCTTTAGCTTTTTTATGCCAGAACAGAGCATCAACATTTTGATTACGACAGGTTCAATATATCCATCTGTCCTCTGAAAATCACAAGGCCAGACTAAATTAGTCATTCAATTACCATGCTGGAAGAATGATTGCTCTGCTTGGTTAAGGGAAATACCTCATTTATATTGCATGGTTCCAGTGTAGCTTTCCCGGCAGGGCGGGCGGCAGAGCCTTGCGCCTAAAGCCGCACTTGTCCAAACGTACAGGATTTTCCAATCTGTCTTAAAAGTCAAGGATTCATTTAGTATTCCTGCTCTATTTTAGGGGATTGTTGGGGAGAGAGGCCTCCAGGATCTGACACACTTGCTGCACTGCAGAATTAAGCTATTAGAGAAGTTCAGCAAGCACTTACAGCAGATCCTATGAAGAAGAGAGGGAGACTGAACTCATCAAGACAATGAGCTCTGCAGACAAGCTGAGGAGAATACAGAGGCAGGATAAGTCGAGGAAGAAAAATCGACAAGCAGAAACGACGGAGCGTCTATATCTATGTGGGAAAACACAGAAAACGAAAGGATGGAGAAAAAAAGAGGAAGATGGGGGAACAGAAGGCGGAGAGGAGGGGGTCTTTTGTTTATCAGGCTTTCCCAGAAGCATACTGCATTTTCATGAAGCCAGTCAAAGAGGGCCAGCATTCAGATTCTGAACACAGAGGGTTGATTCATTATTTAATGTTCACATTAGCATGAATGTATTAGTGCGCAGGTCCCTCTGGAGACACCTGCTCTCACATCTCTCTTTCCACTTTATATTCCAGAACTTGTTGTCCTCCCAATACCAAAGATTTCCATTGTCCTAGCGCAAACAAAATGGGGAACCATGCAGCATGCTAGGTGGAAGATCAGCAATGCGCAGTGAAAACTGAGTGACTTTGGTGAATCACATGTCAAACGTTGCACTCCACCCCAAAATCAAATAGGAAGGTTTGGTAACACTTTATTTTAAGGTGTCGTTGTTACACATGTACTTACTATTATAATAACAATCCTAACCCTAATCATTTAGTAAGCGCATGTAGTTAATTAATATTACTCAGTATATTACAATGTATAATTACACTGTAACAACCTTAAAACAAAGCCTAACCATACATGTATGCTTTGCATTGTGATTTTAATCGCACGCCAATCCTCTGTATACTTGTAATTACACATGTAACTTTATGATGCTTCAGCATAATTTTAGGCATCACTACAAATACTACCATGATGTATAAACATTATATTTTTATATTAGGTAAACTTGGGTAGTAAAACAATAAAAAAATACAATTTATTTATTTATTTATGCATCATGGTAATGCAAACAGGGAAGATCTTCATAGTCCCCCCCCCCAAAATATTACAAGACTAAATAAACATTTGAAAACGAAAATCATAATGGAATGCAATAAATATATATTTTATATTAATTATATTCATTATTATTTAATTACTGTAATGACAACTGGAAAGGTTAATATAAAGGACTTAAAATACATAAATGTTTCATTTTCTTACTTATTTTTCTGTTGGTTGGGCTGAAATATGGCCCAGACATACTGACAGGTGAGATTCACCCAAATAACAGATGTGTCATGTCCCAAGCTTCATACGAATGTACCCACACACAAGCCTGGCTTTCATTCTTCTACAAAACTATTTTCTACTTGTTTTCAGCAGCCATATGCTCCACTCTGGCACCACAGTGACAAGGAGAAAGAACAGAAACATGTCAAGAATAAGCAAATAGGAGAGAGCTCCCTTTCAAGCACTTTTTAGGGAATACGTTGTACTATTTACTAAGATGCCCCTGACATTCGGCGGCTTTTGTCTTTTTTTGTTGGGGCAAGGAAATAAACAAAAGCATTCATATTCAGTCAAGCCCAGCCTAGCCATGTTCCAGTATAAGCCAGCAACAAACAGAGCTGAGCTCCTGGGTTCTGCACACAGCCAAGAGTCATTGGCATTCCCACTAAGTGCTGTCTAAGGCTGTATGTTTGTGTGCTTTTATCTGCAGGAGAGAAAATCTCTCAAATAAAGAATTAGATCATGTGTACTCGCTGCTTCACCTGCCAGCGCTCGAGTCTGGAGCAGCACTGGACTCCTAATAACAAAGACCGAGTGAATGAAAGATAGCGATGGAGAGACAGACAGAACTGGCGGATTCTGAGAGGGCCGTGACGCGCATATTGATAGGACAGGTCAGAGGCTGCGGTATCTTTCAAGGCTGTTGAGAGCAAACTGTGATGACCAGTGCTGCAATGAAGAAATGATTCATAATGCATCACATGAAGACATATAATAACGGGACTTTTTTCCTTCAAAGCCACTTACAGTATGTGAACTGCCGAGACAGTCACCTTGAAACAACTCCAGTACTTTCTCAGGGACACACTGATGAGATGGGCTGTATCTGTACCTCTCCGGGCCATTAGTCACTCTGAACTGAATTTGATACTTTGGTTTACCTCAGGACAAGGGGACAAGGTGTGACCTGTTAGCGTGACCCTGCTGGTAGGTCTTGTAACTACACCATTCTGCTGCATCAATCTCCATTGACGATCATTTAAAGGAAGGCATGTGATGTGATCAAATACATTGATGCAATTCCTAATGCATTAAGGTCATGAGAAATGGTTAAATAAAAAGTAATTTCAATAATTTTACTTAACATTAATTAGGATGTTTTTGGAAGTTTTTGGAAGAAGTTTCTTTTGCTTACCAAGGCAGCATTTATTTGATCAAAATACAGTTAATATGTAATTGAAATTGTTATTTATATGAAATATTGTCTCTGTTATATACTTTAAAATGTAATTTAGTCCTGTGATGCAAAGCTGTATTTTCAGTATCATTGCTCCAGTCTTTAGTGTCACGTGATCCTCCAGATATCATTAAAATGTGCTGATTTTCTGCTAAAGAAACATTTATTAATAACAATGTTGAAAACACTGTGCTTCATTTTTTTCAAGTTCAACCGTATTTATTTGTTGAAAACTAATCTGAAAAAAAAAAAACCCTACTGCCCATAAGTTTTGAACAGTAGTGAATAATAAAAATAAGAAGAATAGTAATTATCATCATTATCATTGTGTTGGACATGTCACTGGCTGCAGTGTGAGAGGTTATTGGACACGGTTTCAGGAATTTGATGTACGTATACTGGCTGCTCACCCCTTTGCAGATGGCCACAGCTTCTTTGGACATGGATTTGGGATAGGACACATGATGCTCCATGATGGACTGAAACAGCTCATCCTCATCCTCACCATCAAATGGGGGCTTTGAAAAGAGACCGAGAGAAGAGACAGTGAAGATGAGAGGACAATGCTGTTTACTACAACTGGTCAACAATAATAACATGGATTTTGAAACTTGCATAATTTGCTATTTTTTTCCACTTGTATCCCTTAAACACTGCCAGTTTGAAAGTCATCACCATAAAAGTGCCTTTCAAGTCTTGTTTGTTTAGCGAAGACTAGAAACGAGAATTACGACATGCTTTTGTCAGGACGGCTCAGCAGTAGCAGTCTCCGCTGGATACAACTCAAGACTTTTTTTCTCCAGCGTTCAAAGCTTGACTTGTTTCAGAACAATTCATAAATAATTGACTGAGCCCGATAGGCATGAAATACTTGCCGTTAGTCTCGGGAGATTTGCAGAACGTAATTAATAAAAACTGACCTTGAGATAGCAAGAGCTGATTTACTGCAAGCAGCAGAGAGGAAATGAAACGGAGCGAATGAGAGAAGGCCCAAAAGGCAGAAACCCCTGACTTTGGGCCTTCTTGATCAGGGTTATCATAACTCTTACCTGCCCAGCCAGCATCTCATAAAGCAGAACTCCGAACGCCCACCAGTCCACTGACTTTCCATAAGGCTGGTAAGCGATGATCTGAAACAGACACACTCAGGAGCGTAAGGCGTAAAAAACAATTACAAATGGGTGACACACTCCAAGGACATCTGTAAATATTCAAATCAATCCCGCCGTGCGCTCTATCAAGAGTTTCAGAAGTGATTATGGTGCTTTCAACGTGTTACAAGGTGTTTTATGTATGTACTGTAAAGTGTCTTTCAAACAATAAGAAACAGCCACTTGAGCTTTGAGGACTAGATGAACTGAAACCCCTTCACTCTTACAGCATGTTGTGTCTTGGTTTGGGAGTGTGTTGTTGACATGAATCCATCTCTAGCTCATGCTGATGGTGGTACACTTGGAGCAGTACCATCTGGTGCTCGATGAGAGGAACGTGAGATATCTTATCAACGTAGCTCTCTATTGCATGAAGCTGCCTCTGGGTAACAAATCTATTTTCTCCAATATGAGCTCATGATGAATATAAAGTGGCACAATTTCCCTTACAATGTTTTTAGGAAATGCAGCCCTAGTAGATGCACAAATGTCTATGAAGGTGAAAAGTAAAAGTGACATGTGGCCAAGCATTGTGTCCCATACTTGGAATTGGTGCTCTGCATTTAACCCAACCAAGTGCACACACACAGCAAGGAGTAGTGAAAAAAACACACACTTGGAGCAGTGGGCAGACATTTTTAGGGGTGCAGTTGGGGGTTCGGTGCCTTGCTCAAAGGGTCTCACCTCAGTCGTGGTATTGAAGGTGGAAGACAACGCTGGTCATTCACTCCCCCCACCGACAATCCCTGCCAGTATCGAGACTCGAACCCACAACCTTTGGGTTACAAGTCCGACTCTATAAATATTAGGCCATGCCTGCCCCAAATTATACATGCATGAAATATGTAGGCCACTGGCTCTCCTTTCTCATCCAACACTTTGCGACTCAACACATGTACAGGATCATCTCTGAGCACTCACCTCAGGGGCGATGTAGTCAGGGGTCCCACAAAAGGTCTTGGTGGTGACTCCATCAAGCATGTTCTCCTTGCACATTCCAAAGTCAGCAATTTTGATATGACCCTCCATGTCCAACATGACATTATCCAACTTTAGATCTCTGATGCACAAAGATGTGAGAGGAGTCAGTGCAGAAACAGCAATATTTACCAACACATTTGTACGTGTATCATATTTATGTTTATATGTAACCATCAGTCCATTGCAATGAACATTAAAAAAATTAACTCAATGAATTTGCCACTCAATCGCTGTTTTTCAATCCTAAAAGCTAACTTCTTTCTCAAGTCATGAAACTAGTCCAACAATGCAGACCTAATAGCCAAATAAAAAGTGTATGAAAGCATTGCAACATTCACTAGCTCTTTTTTTATTTCGCCAGCAAAATCATCACAAATACACCATTAATATTCGTTATACTGGCCAACCCTAGCAGCTTTATGAAGAGAAGCACGTGTGAGCTTGATGAAGGAGAAAAAAAGTGCTCTGTAAAGAATTCATGAGTGTTGTCTGTCTGAGTGGAAACATGCGGTGGAGGTTTTCTGTTAACAGCCTGGATTACAGCTCTACTTCCTGTTTAGGCCACCATCCAGGGGACCACTTGCTGCACTTGTACAACGATAAACAATTACGTTTTTTTGTAATGCAATGAAGCACAAGACGATTCAATACACTTCACTGTTTTATAAACTCAGAGATCATTATGTTTAATTAATCACAGCTCAAGATGTCCAGTGTTTTTTGGCCACTAAAATATCCTGGAAAGACTTATTGTGTTGTCAATGTTTCAGCTGGCTGAAGGATCGTTGCCCAGTTAAACAACAGTACAATAAATTGAATGGACAGTACCTCTATCCCTCAAGGCCATTTTTTGTTTGTTTGCGTCAAACTAAATACAGCATAGACTCTGACTAAGATCAATTGCTGTGTGTAAGCAAGTGTGTTTGGTGTGTATTGCTCTAGAAGCCAGTCGTTTATTATTCCAGCAAAACTGAAGACCCTTGTGGTGGTTCTCTTCTCACTTCTGTGTGTGACTGACGTGTGTTGCTCTTTGGGCTTCACTCACCTGTATATAACCCCCTTCACATGCAGGAAGAACAGACCTATGGCGATTTCTGCAGCATAAAACCTAAACACACACACATTATCCGAATCAATTTGAACATCTGAGCACAGGAGATTAATGTTTCTTGGTCAGTCTTCATGGCTGGAAGACAGCAAGGTGGTCATTATCAAAAAAATAAACTCCAAGACAAAACAGAGGAGGGAGCTTAGTTTGACAAGTCTTAAGCATTCCAGACATCTGTCTAATAAATAATATATCAGTCTGTTAAAGGTGTGTTTCTGCTGAGAGCTTTGAGCTCTGCCCTCAGAAAAGACATAAGAGAGATAAAGCAAGTCAGATATCTGTTATTAATACAAGCATGCGATAATCTTTTATTTATCAGGTGGCGTGTTTTTCTGTCCTATATTTTAGAACTACATATGAAGAGAATTAGCATTGGTGTTCAGTGACTAACGCAGCTGGGGGTGGAGCAGGAAACAGGCCTCACTTTAGAGTCAGATTATGTCAAAAGGTAACGTCAGTTTCCAGGCCACAGCGGCAACCAGCCTCAGGCTATCACCACTCAAATAAAGAGAGAAGGACAGAAGTGATTTCACTGAACATTGGCAACACTTTTAACTAAAGTATTTAAGCGCAAAACATTCACTAGCTACTTGCCATCAGGCATTAACTACAACACTACAACAATGCTGAATATCAGCTACTTTACTGTCATCCTTTCAAACATGCTTCCTTTCTTTGGAGGATTATAAATGCCACGTAAAGATTCAATTCAAAAATACTTTATTAAAAATGATTAATCCATCATTTTATTGTTACATTGAACATTTAAGCATGAATTATTTAAAGAGGTCCAAATGACATGTGATGTATTCAATGTAGGTCACGCTTCTAGGTCCAATTCTTGCAATTAACAAATTACTTCCTATGACTTTGCCTTAATAAACTCCAAATTTGCTGCTTATTAATAGTTAGTAAGGTATTTGTCAAGTTTAGGTATTGTGTAGGATTAGGATTATGCAGAATATGTGCTTTATAAATTAATAAACAGCCAATAACAGGTATGCTAATAAGCAATTAGTTAATAGTAAGAATTGGTCCCTATACTAAAGTGTTATCTAAATGTATTATGTTTCGTTACAATTCGGACGATTTAAATAAACCGCTGTAAATATGTATATTTGCCAATTTTAAAAGTGGTTACTTTTCCTCTACCAGTTAAAAGAATTGAACAGGAAGATTTTTTTTTTTAAAGATTTCTCTTCTGCTCACCAAGCCCTTCCTTCATTTGAAGTACAGTAAGTACCGTAATTTTGTGAAATATTTTTACTATATAAAATAATATTTCTATTTGAATATATTTTAAAATGTAATTTATTCCAGTGATCAGGATTTATTCCTGTGATAGAAATTAATACTTTTATTTAGCAAGGATGTACTGAATTGATCTAAAATGATGAAGAAGACACAGGGTTGCAAAAGATTTCTATTTCAGATAAATGCTGTTCTTCTGAACTTTCTATTCATCAAATAAACCTGAAAGAATTCTACTCACATTTTAAATAGACAGCTTTTAATACATATATTTATTTGTCAGCTTTAAAAGGGAATAATTTTATTATAATTAGTGTAATTTATGTTGTTACGTTCAACTACATTTCAAACATTAAATAGTTGTAAATTAATTTGTCAAACTGAAAATGACTTTAATGTACATTTTTATTCTTGATTTAAAACACTGATACTTGATTTCCTCATTTTATTTTTAAGTGGTATTTACAATCCTCCATACATTTTTATGTAAATTAGGTTCATACTTTGAGCTTCATTCACAAAACTCAGCAATAGTCTGCTGCAATTAACACAGTGTTATTACCATCTGTGCTAACAGTCACTAAATGGCTTTTCGTTTAAGATGAGATGTTTGTGTACATTTTGTGCATAGCAAATGATGGCTGTATATACAGTACTGAGACAATAAGGGAGGAGGAGCAAAGTAACAAGAAAACAGTCATTGTATCTTAGAATTAAAACAACTGACTCTCATTATATCATAATACAAGCAAATAGACCCCCACTGTGTTCCATAACCATTATGGGCTTTTGCATCTGAAAACCTAGATCTATTCCACTCCCAACAGTTTCTTGTCATCCCTGTCATTGGGCACTCATAATCACCCTGACCTTTGAACTGCGCTAAGCTCCATACCCAACACAATGACAACGCTGCTCTCCTTCACTGAGACAGGCTAATTCTTTATGATAAAGGGCAGACAGCAAGCAGAAAGCAGAGCAAATAGAGATGAAGCTTGTTAGATGTGGAGACAGAGCATGCTTCTGAGAGCAGATTACTGCAAAGGTCAGCTCAGTCATCTACAGCCAAGGAGCCGTCCATACTGAGATCACCCTCAAACACCTGTCTATTTGCTGCTGATTCGTTTTTCTTCAAATTAGTTACAGGGTGGTTCACAGGAATTTCAGCTTAGATGTGACCACTTTAAATGAACCCAGGCATCAGTCTATATCAGACTTGCAACATGCTTTGTGAATGCAAAATACTTTGTGTTCACTTTATTAGTAGGAGAACTAGTCTACTTTTTACTAATTTTATGCAAATGTTAATGAGTCATTGAATCATTCACTTACCCAATTTGAAAGAGACACACAACGGTTCTTCTGTGTGTTTGTATGGATCTAATTATTTTGGCAAAACAACAAAAATGGACAATACTGATTCTAAAATAGAATAACAATATTATTGTCTTCTTTTTATTGAATTGTTGTATAAAATTATTATCACATTTGCAATTGTGCTGATATTCAGTAAAACTGCGCTCTTGCTCATGTAATGTTATCATAAAAATGGACATCATAAGAAATTAATATAAGACAAATATATATAATACACAAAAACTGACAAGGGGCATTTTGTTTCCTTTCCTTTAAATTGGGGTCACTGTAACCACATTCTACCGTGTTCTACACCAGCAGAAGTCACGGCACCCCAAATCTCTCAATGAATTTGGAAACTTAACAATGGTTTCCAGTCTTCCTTCAGACTCCAGACACTGATTTTCAAACGAAATGTAAAATGTACTTTTATCTGAAAAGAGGACTTTGGACCACTGAGTAACAGTTCAGTTCTTTTTTCTCTTTCTCTTTTCTCAGGTAAGATGCTTCTGACCATGTTTCTGTTTAATAAGTGGCTCGTTAGCCCTTTTCCTGAAGACGTCTGAGCTTCAGTCGACTCATTGTGAAGCTCTCCCAAGTGTTTGAATCAGCTTTGCTTGACAGTATTCTCAAGCTTGAGGTCATCCCTGTTGCTTGTGCACATTTTCCTACCCAGTTTCTTCCTTCTAGTCAACTTTGCATTTAATATGCTTTGATACAGCACTCTGTGGACAGCCACCCCTTTCAGTAATGACCTTCTGTGAATTTCCCTCTTTGTGGAGGGTGTCAATGATTGTCTTCTGGATCATAGCTAAGTCAGCATTCTTCGCCATTTTTGTGGTTTGAAAGAACAAGAGATCCCCGGAATTTATACTGTAGGGATGGTCAATTAATGAAACACAAATGTAAATATTCTATATAATATTTTCTTTTATTTATTATATTATTTAAAAAGCCCTTGCTAATTGTACTGCGTTAAGCTAAATGAGACTTGTTATACTTGATATAGTACTTGTATATTATTGCTCTTTTGCTGATTTTGATTGCTTCCATTGTTCTCATTTGTAAATTTGCTTTGGCTAGAATCGTCTGCTAAATGACTAAATGTAAATGTAAAATATAACTGTAGACAAAAATCTATTTCAAAACCCTATGTAAGAGGACAAAAGTTTTCTATCTTTCCTCTACTTCATTTGCCTCAATTCAACACTTCATTAAACAATAGGGAGGAGAGATGAATAGGTAAATTAAGTGGTGTAGGGATTAAATATTTCTATAGGCCAAAAACACAGAAATTACTTAGCATTTGAACACTTCCAGTTCCACTGTCCCAAAAGTCTTTTTTTTTTTTTTTTTTTTTTTTTTTTTTTACATATTTAAACAGTTTAAAAGACAGTTTATGGTCTGTAGCCAATATTAAAAATGTATCAAACTTTTTCATGATGAATCAAGAACTGCTTGATTGGCCTACAAAAATATTCTATCACTGCAACACTTCATAGATCTGGAAAAATAGAGCTAAAAAGAAAAAAAGAAGAGTGAAAGAGAAAGTCAGAGATGGGGGAAGTAGGTTGACCTGGCCTTCGTTCACCTTATTACAAATTATGCTGAGTAGACACCACATATCTCCAACAGAAGGGCACCGAGGAAGAGGCAGAGAAGGAGCGGCAGCAGCAAGAGTTGGTCAAACTACTCTGAGGTCACTTTGAAGTGACAACACAGCACAGCGGGAAACACTTTCTGCCCTATGAATGTCCCACCCATCATCCAATTGGGCAATAACAAGGAGAACACCTGTTCGTTCTACAGAGTGTGTATTAGCTGGATTAGTTCAACCACATTCAGTTACTTCACACACACTGGGGACCTCATCATGAACTAATCAATGTACTCATCTAATCTGTGAGCTCATGGTGAAATAATCAGATAGCTGGCTGACAAGCTCATCAGTGAGCTCAACCGTTAACAAATTCTTTGAAGTCAACAGTTCACATTGGGGAACTCATCAGCTTGCCGGTTCATCACTGATTCAAAGGGATCATCGGCTACTAATATTAGCCATTCATCTGATTTTTAATTGATGAATCTGAAAATGCCACATCTTTGAAGGCACTATCAATATTTGTCACTATGAAGAGACAAAGACGAGAGCTGTACTCACACAGCGTGGGGTTCCTTAAACTTGCCGACCTGCTGGATATGATACATGAGATCCCCACCACTGATGTATTCCATGACAAAGTACAGGCGGTCCTGTAGATACACAGACAGACAGTGGAGTAAGAGACAAGCACAGGACAGTTGAGAAAAGATAAGATGTTTGAATTTTCTTGTAGAACGGTTCTAGAAGTTGCAGTTCTAGTGAAGCAGCAGTGCTACTTTGGGGTCAAATGAGTTAAACATACATTTTAGAATAGAACACAATAGTAGATTTCAGAACCAATTTGATTATAATTTCTTAACTCTTCTTTAAGTACAATAGAACACAAACATTGGTTCATTTCGAATAGGACATGACAAATGAAGTTCCAAATGTAGGTTCGGGAGGAGTCTAAACATTCAGTCCTGTCAATCATCATTACAAGCCTATATAAGCAGCTCTCATTGCATCATCCCAGTATCAGTTCTTCTGGTATCCGTCCACCTCCCCATCTCCTCCTTTATTTCTGTTTTTCTCCCTCAAGGTACTACCGCAATGGGGGGTTGAACTCGGTGCTCAAGCTGAGCCTCGAGTTTGAGACTCCATTAAGGACACCAAGCCAAGTTTGTTTACCATTAACCATTAGGACTTGTGAAAAGTAATTTATGTAAATTTTTGTGATTGTCTAAAAAGAATTTGTTCATAAATGTAATTCACTCAGGAACTGGATTCAACATTTCGCTTAATGTTTTTGATTCACTAAAAAGAATCAGGTTAGAGGAGTCATTCGTAAGGGAATTGCTAGATTTTGTTTTGCTCTATATTTCTGATTTACTAAAAAGAACCAGCTCATTTGTCCAGGAACTGGACAATACTGGACCCACTGTCAAGTCAAGTCAAGTCACCATTTTTATATAGTGCTGTTTACATTGCAGATTGTTTCAAAGCAGCTTTACAGTATTAAACATGGAAATATTGTGTCAAAATAGTATGCCATTCTCCTCTGGCCAGGCAAGACCAGCAGTTTAATTCTAGGTTGCAACAAATTCAGATTGTGCAGAGGACTCATCTTGTATATTTTGTACATTGCATACTGTATTTTTGACTCACTAAGATTTTATGAAATGCCAATGGATTTGAGTATTACTTTTACTGTGTCTCAACCCCCTGCAAGAATATTTATTTTAGTGACACAAGCCTATAAAACGTTTTTAATAAATCCACACAAACACACACCACAACTGCACATCCACACACTAACACACGAGGCAAAACCCAGGGCCAAAACCAAAAGATCAAAACACGCAGGACGTCTTCATATCTGCAAGTTTCAGCCACATTTTCCCTGGGCTCCATTTATTGGCTTTCTTCCTGTAATGATGAGGCTTATTTTATATCAGTTGCGGGTGGTGTAATTTCCTGCAGTGGTGGTGGTGTGTGTGTGTGTGTGTGTGTGTGTGATGGTCAGGGGAATTAGAGTCAGGGAGGATTAAGAGACTGAAAGTGATGAAGAGTGTGAGGGGGAGACGGACTACTAGGCAGCAGTGCTTAAAAGAGGTCCCATCACTGTCAGGAAGGAGAGAGGGCGGGCGGCGGGAAAGAGTCTTTACCTCACTCCACTACACACCAACTACCTAAACCTTCACTACTACAACACATCAGCATACACAACCACACACACACACACACACATCTGACTAACTCCCCATTATAGGCTTGAGGATAATCTACATGACTGCAGCTGTTTGGCTGTCAAATACCTCCTGTGACTGATCCCCCTTCATAAAGAAATCCCCTCCCAACACCCCGCTCGAATATCTGGCAGGCTTTATTTGCTTTTAACGAACGAGTGTGTGAAAAAGGAGATGATTTAGTGACGTAGATTCATTTGAGATCCAATGCAGTTCCAGAAAAACAAGGCATAAAAGAGCTTCGGCCACGTGACGTCACAATCTTTCCTCCCCCAGAGTCTCCTCGGTTTCTGACAGTCCTCCCTATCCTTTGACTCTCGCTTCCTGTCTCGATTTCACCGTCTCTCGCTATCTTGCTGTCGGTGACAGGGGCTCATGCGGTGCACAGTAGGATGTCGAGAGACGGCGATGCTGCCTTTCACACGATGCTGCGGCCATAGATGAGTGTGTGGTGCGCTGCCCCCCTGTGAGCATGTCACATTCACATGACCACACACACACACACACACACACACACACACACACAAACACCATTCCTGTCGATGTACAAATGACTGCAGTCTCTAAGCAGCGTGTGGGGGATGGGGAGGGATGGATTCAAGTGTGTGTGTGTGTGTGTGTGTGTGTTTGGTCAAGTGCTACAAAATGAAAGAATACACAGTGACGTGTGCTCACGCTTCAGCTTATGTCAGAGGATATACGTTCATAAGAAAAAGAGAAAAAAGGAGATGAGTTGAGATGAAAAGGAGAGGAGAAGAGATGAGATGAAATGAGGAAAGATGAGATGTGGTGAGGACGAGCAGATAGAGGAGATAGTAAGGGATGAAAAAGAGAAGAGGAGAAGAATGACCAGATGAGAGGAGAACAGAAGAGGAGAGAAAATAAGAAAAGAAGATGAGGAGAGGAGAGAAAAGAGGTGATGTGAGATAAGATGAGGTGAGATGCATCTACATGAGACACGGAGAGAAGAACAAAAATAAACAATATGAAATGAGATGAGAGCAGGCGAGGCAAAAATAAATTAAAAGGAGAAGAGGAAAAGAGAAGGAGGAGAGATAAAAAGTTGATGAGGAGAGCAGGAGAGAGAGCAAGGTGAGATGAGACCTGAATTTACAACAGGACATTAGACACAACGAAGAATAGGAGATGAGATGACAAAATCAGAGACGATGAAGAAAGGAGAGCAAAAGAGACGTCATGAGATGAATCTAAGACATGAAATGAGATGACAACTGAAGAGATGAGACGAGACGAGTACATGGTCTGCAGTACCATGGTCTGAAAGCAGGAGTGCAGTTGAGTGAGGAAGGGTGGTTTTCCTGCCAAGGCCAACACTCTCTTCTCCACCATAGTGCATTCTACATCATCATCTTGGATCACCACGTCCTTCTTCAGGATCTTTATGGCAAACAGCTCATCACCTCCCTTTCTCTCGGCCAACATCACCTAAAAAAATCAGAGAGAGAGAGCGTGAAGGTAGCAGGGATGTAACCAAACACATAACTAAAGTATTTGAGCGAGCAAGCATAAGGAGCTGAGCAACACTGTAACAAAGCTCATGAACTTCATTTATTAGCATAAGATACACTGGCCTGCGGATCAATAGAGTAGCCTCAGCAAGTTTAGAGCATGTTAGGCCTGAGAACATACAGTAGCTGCAGTTGAGGCACAGATGATATACAAAGACGAAGAGAAATGACAGACAGAGGAGATGAAGCTCTCGCACACATGTGAAGACAATAAGGAGCAGATTTGAGTGTGGCACAGTGGCACGGTGAAGGAAATCTTGAGTGATGGGAAGGCAGATTTTAGTTGTGCTCATTTTTAGGATTGAGCCTGAAGGCACACGTACTTAAAAGAACAGACAACCAGAGAGAGAGGGATGGAAGAAAAAAGAGGGAGAAAGTTTAAAGAGTAGAGAGAAAGACCGAATCAAAGAGCAATAGAAATAACGGAGGATTAAGTAAATAAGCAAGAGCTTAATATCATAATCATTTAAATGTATAAACATTTTAATTTAAATGCATAAACATTTTAGGATAAATAAAATCTAACCCACATACATTTTTATTACTCCAAAAATCAGCAAGAAAGAAAAAAAAGTTACATGGTTAATAGAACTTGCCAGATAGATAACATTGAAACAATCAGAACAGAAAAAGTAATATGAAATGCAATAACATCACTAAATTTAAATAATGCCAATTAACATAAATAATGGAACTAAAGCTGAGCTACAATCTAATATTGATCTGGTTAATCAAGCCACTTCAACAAGTAGCAACAGTAAACAAGCATGCTCTCCTAAAATCTCCTTTCTCTCTCACATATGTAGCACCAGAAAATCAAAGTTATTTGATGTTTTTCAGGTTGTAGAAAAAGTTGCTTGACTGCATCATAACTATTTATGTGTATCTTGTAGTTTGGAAAGCTACAGGTTCAAATTTGCTCCCATCACTGTTATGAACCTTACGGACAGTCTGGCTTTGCCTTTTAGCTCTCGCTTGAAAATAAATGCACATACTGAAATGAGCAGAGTTATTTCAGTGTAAAAGCAGCCCCAGATGGACACCTTGTAACTGGCGATGGGAAAAGAGAAGCGATACACTTCAACATTACAGAGGACACCATCTGCTCCTCACAGGCTCTACACCCTAACACACATACACACACACTCAGACACACACACACACAAACTACTTTGGCAGCATAGCAAGCAGGTCATATCCATTCCAACGCATTCATTACCGCTGCATACCTGTTCAGAAAAACGCACATCAAACAAAAGATACACGACTGCACACAGTGCTCCAAAGTCTCAAGGACATTGTCAGCTAGTACAGCTGCACAAAAGTATCTGCTGGGCCCTGGATGAGAACTGCTCCAGGATCAGCATATTCAAGGACAGAATCTGATCAATGATATTTAAAAATGTTGCACTCTAAATATTTTAGTCTGGCATTATAGTTAGGAAAAATTCCAACAAGTGAAGGTGTGAAGTTTATGTCAAATTAACACCAATATAAGTAAAAATAAATGACTTGAATGAGATCATCTGCTGCATTAAGCTGAGTTGGCATCACAATTCAAGGCTTACTCCTCACAGCGCATCTTCTTCCAAAAACGAAAAGTAGCCGTGATTAACTTTCTTTCTTTGTATACGGAGGTGATGTGGACATTTACATGTTCACTTATCTCAAGCCTGGTACATCCCATATATGTTTGGAATTACATGAGGGTGACTAAAGGATGACCAAATTTTAAATTACTTTAAAAACAAGACGAATGCCTAAGAAGGAAAATTGTGTAAGATACTATGCCTCGATTTAGATGTTTAGTTCACCCAAAAATGAAAACTCGGTCATTGTTTACTCACCTTCCATTTGTTCCAAACATGTATAAGTTTCTTTTTTCTGTTGAACACAAGAAATTTTGCAGAATGTTTGTTACCAAACAGCTGAGAGTAACTATTGACTTCCATAGTATGTTCCTACATAGTATGGAAATCAACAGTTTGGATACCAACAATCTTCAAAATATCTTCTATGTTCAACAGAAGAAAGAAACTCATATAGTTCAGAAACAACTTGAGGGTGAGTAAAGAAATTATAATTTTTTAGGTGAACTATCCCTTTAAGTTGGCAAATTGTCATATTTTATTAATCCCAAAACTACTTTAATGTTCTGCAGATTTGTAATTTCTTCAGACTGCAAGTTCCAGCTGACTTCAAGACAGACTCAGAGTCACGTACAGACATCTGTGTATGACGCTTGGTGGAGAATAAAGGACAGATCAGTCTGTAAGATGCAACAGTGCGCCTGACATTCTGTTTGTCATGACGTGGAGCACATCAAACAGTCTTGGCTAATGATGCTGACAGAGGTCTAGCGCTCCTCCTCAACATATCAATATCATTTTAAAATCCTGTTGCCATGGCAACTGGCAGCAGCTGGAACATGAGCCCACTCGCCCTCCTATTTCCCCTCTCGCTGTCTTTTAGCCTGCGCTCTAGTAATCGTAGTTTTTTAGAGTGACCTCACGGCGAGATTACCTGCTGCTCAAAGCACCAGTGAGCCTACCTGAGACACACAGAGAGAGAGAGTAGATGGCAAGAGTTACCTTTCCAAAGCTACCCTTGCCCAACACCATGAGGAAATTGAAGTCGGACAGCTTCATGCGGTCCCTGTTGCCATTGCTGTCGAATTTGGAGATGGCGTTAGAGGAAGAGCCGTCTGTTTTGCTGGGACCAATTTTAGCTCTCTGTTGGGAAAGAGCAAAAAGAAACAATAAGCTTGTGTTAGAGCGGGGTCAGAGACAACATAGACATACACGTTTGTTTTTCAAGCATGGTGGTGACTTTCAGTTAAATTCTATTGTTTTTATACTGAGCTAATGATATTTTCTTTCCCCTACTTCTAAAACAAAAATCACAGAAACCTACACTCTCATAGAAAAAATTTTACCTTTTAGGTACTTATATGTACGTTACTTATGAACATGCATATTTATTGTACTAATATTTTTACGTTTAGATTACATTTACCTTTCAATGAGCATTACACAACCTTAAATGTAATCTAAATATAAAAACAGGGGTAATGAGTACATGTATGTTACAACATATTTAAGTTTAACCAACAGAGATGGGCACAAATACTGTGTGTTGGAAAATATATGTAAATACAAATACAGTATTTATGTAAAAATAAATTTAAAATGAGCAATCCAGTGAAGTAACACTATTAAGGCCTATTAACACCAAGGACGAAAATTATAAAGATAACTATATTAGTGTATTCTAAGTATAAAATGCAGTTGTGGCATCTGTCACTTTAAATGCTCATGCTCTTTAAAGCAGAAATGATTCCAATTGGCTGTCAGTGTTTTTATCATTCATCATTGTTTGTGCTGTTATGGTTATAGTTGTGGTGTGCTGTCTGCTATTCACACAGGGGATCTGATCCATGTTTGAGCGCGATTGACCCCACAAGGTCCAGTTCATTTCACAAGTGTGTTTGTTTAACCATGCCCTGGCCCGCTTGAAGAGGTGGCCCGGGAGCGGTACACATGTAGTGTGATCGCTAAACGCGCCGGAGCATCGAACAGTTTATTTACTATTTTTGCATGCGGTATTGTTATCATTATGATAGCAAAAGTCTTTATTACTACTTGCTAGGATATCAAACTTTTAAATTCGTTTCATTTCGAGTACATTTAGATTTCTAATGGGTCTGGTTCTCATCTTACTGATGAACATGTATTAATGTAGCTTGTGTGTAAAGCTGCAAATACCACAATTAACCTCAGTTGCCCCTGTAATTGCCTCTGTAATAAAAGCAAGATCACAACATGCATTTGACTGAAAATCCAGAATCATCAACAAGTTAACTTTAATAGTATCTTTGTATTTCAAATAGGTATTTTAAATACATGTATTTGAACTACTGCCCATCCCTTTTAACCTATAGCCTATAAATAAATTAAAAACTCTGATATTAGCTGATAATCAATTTAGTACAAATACATTATTCATCCAAATAATACCAATGAAACAATGAGACAATGAAAAAAAGTATTTTTGGTTCAAAGATTCAGTTATCAATACATGAAAGACAGGTTAGACATACCACACATATATTGTGCATCCACACAGAAACCTGTTAGCATTTTTGGATTTTCATTAAGACATTTACTGTTTATTAAAAGCTAAGCACAAACTCCAAGCCTTCATTTCTAGTCTGCTGACAGCTAGTCTTTGACAAGAAAGCCTAAAGCTTAAAACTTTCAAATCTAGCCATCTTGTCTTTATATATGCACACTCTCTCAACATTTTAAAGAGCAGCAATGAGGAAAGACCAATGAAATGGAGAAAGAGTGCAAGCTTACAGCGAGGCACTGGAAAGTGTGAGTAAATGCAAAAATAACAATTGCTCCATAAGTCTCCCCAAGCACCATCGCATCTATATTTCTAGTCTTTTTCTTATTTTCTTCCGATTGTGTGCTGGTCTCCGCAATCTCAGGTTTTACTATCCTTGTGGGAACATTTGGGCTTCACGATGAAGGAAAAACCTGGCCCACACACATACAGTACCAACATAAGAAGAGTCACAACCTGACATGACTGACATCTTTTGTTTGTTTCTCTCTGTTGATGTTACTGAATTTCTTAAACAGGTCTATTCATCACGTCGCTGCTAAATCTGTCGAACACATGATTCAGCAAACACTGGGAAAACCTGTCACCCAGACTGCAGAAGCAGCAGTTTTTGGCTATTGTGTGCATGTGTGAATAAGACAGCATGTATCTATAATACAAAGTGCTATATTAAATATGTCTTTGGCAGCATTTGTAAAACAGCTCTAAAGTGTTTGTTAGACACATAGGAAGTGGGTGTGTGTCTGTGTGTGTGTGTATCTCTCGCTCTCCCTGGGTGAACGTTTAGTTTCTGGCAAGGATCAGGCTGCCCAAGCTGGCATGCTACGGAATGACAGACGGCCTGTGTGAATGTCTGTGGTTCCTTCTGTATTAAGTGTGTGTGCGGGTCACGGGGCACAGTCATTAGGCCCCGTCGGCTGCAGGCTGAGGGGAAGTGTACTGCCGATTTCCTTGTTCACCAACTTTCTCCTTCACAGTCCACTGAGAACTGATCCATTATCTACAGCTGTGAGCCAATCACACCTACAGCAGCCTGGCAACAGGTCACGCGAACACACATACGGTCTCACACAACACAAGTGCACTAAAAGCTTTTCTCATTCACAACACATCTGCACAGAACTTGGGCCGACAAACAAAACACAACAGTGCGTCAAAATTCCTCACTTACTTTGCTTTTTATGCACTGCAGACACTTTTTTAACTTGTTATCTTGATTTCTTACTCTAAAAATATGTCAGTATGCTTAAAACAAGAAACATTTATTTGGATATTTGACTGTATTTTTTTTACTTCTTCTAAGCATCAAACGCTGCATAATAGTCTGTATTGTCTGTCCGTCTACCTTAAAAAAAAAAATACATTGAATATATATAATTTTAATATATATATATATATATATATATATGTGTGTGTGTGTGTGTGTGTGTGTACACTGCATGTATAATTATTAGGCATGTTGAAATTCTGATATTTTTTTCATTTAATCATTTATAAGTGATCTATAATTGTCCATGAAGGCTGGAAGTAAAAACAACTCAGATGTGCAGAATTATTAGGCATGTTTACTTTTACTGATAAATTGAGCCAAAAAAGATGTTTAACTCAGTCTGAGATGTCAAAAATGATTAAATCTCCATGAGAAATATTCAAAACTGATGCAATACAGAAAGTGCAAAGTAAAGACATGACTACTGGACAGGAAAATGCTCACTGTGACAGTGGGGTCAGAAAAAAAAAAGACATGTTAACTGCAAAAGCATTAAGAATTAATGTGAAGAATTAGGTGTTAAACCATCAAGAACCATTTAGTCTCCAGCACCAAAATGTAGCAAAAACTTACCCTCACTTAATAAGAACAACTGCTGAAATGTTGTGAAATACATTACGACAATTTTTTTATAGGCTTTATAGACAAATAAGTCTATATAAGTCTTCAAACAGTGGTCCTCTTGTGCCACTGTTTGAAGAATTTATCTCCCAGAATCTGGCAGTAAGTTTTAGGAGCCCATTTTTATTCCATCTCCTATCCTGAAAAGTCTGTCATGCAGGATTGACTTAAAATGAGCTCTTAAAACTTACTGCCAGATTCTGGAAGATAAATTCTTCAAACAGTGGTACAAAAGAATGTGGTGCTGGACAATAATATATTATTTATAAATGATTAAATACAAAATCAATGCTAGTTAAGACTGATTATATATAATATCATGAAGAATATATAAATATATACATACATATACACTGAACAAAATAATAAAAGCAACACTTTTGTTTTTGCCCCCATTTTTCATGAGCTGAACTCAAAGATCTATGACTTTTTCTCTGTACACAAAAGGCCTATTTCTCTCAAATATTGTTCACCAAATCTGTCTAAATCTGTGTTAGTGAGTTAATCCATCCACCTCACAGGTGTGGCATATCAAGATGCTAATTAGACAGAATGATTATTGCACAGGCGTGTTTTAGGCTGGCCACATTAAAAGGCCACTCTAAAATGTGCAGTTTTACTGTATTGGGGGGTCCGAAAACCAGTCAGTATCTGGTGTGACCACCATTTGCCTCACACAGTGCAACACATCTCCTTCACATAGAGTTGATCAGGTTGGTGATTGTGGTCTGTGAAATGTTGGTCCACTCCTCTTCAAATGCTGGGTGAAGTTGCTGGATATTGGCAGGAACTGAAACACGCTGTCGTATACACCGGTCCAGAGCATCCCACACATGTTTAATGGGTGACATGTCCAGTTTAGTATGCTGGCCATGCAAGAATTGGGATGTTTTAAGCTTCCATTAATTGTGTACAGATCCTTGAAACATGGGGCTGTGCATTTTCATGCTGCAACATGAGGTGATGGTCATGGATGAATGGCATCACAATGGGCACCACTCAATCCAACACAATGACATCAGCAAACCGCTTACCAACACGAAGCCATACATGGTGTCTACCATCTGCCCTGTAGAGTGAAAACCGGGATTCATCCATGAAGAGTACACCTCTCCAAAGTGCCAGACGCCATCGAATGAGAGCATTTGCCCACTCAAGGTGGTCACGATGACATTATGCAAATCGATTGTTGCTACAACTGTCTGGGTGGCTGGTCTCAGACGATCTTGGAGGTGAAGATGCTGATGTGGAGGTCCTGGGCTGTTGTGTTTACATGTGGTTTGTGGTTGTGAGGCCGGTCGGATGTACCGCCAAATTCTCTGAAACGCCTTTGGAGACGGCTTATGTTAGAGTAATGAACATTCAATTGACGTGCTATGGTCGACATTCCTGCAGTCAGCATGCTATTTGGACATTTGTTAAAATATATTTTGTCTGTCTACTATTTTTAATATTTATCTAAATATCTATTGTTTTACATATGTTTTTAAAAATATATGAGTTTTATTTGAATATTTATATTTATTTAAAATATGTCAGTTTTTTATACATAAGTATTTTTTTCATATAATGTTTTTATTTGAATTTTTGTAAACTATCTCTGTGTTTGACTTTTTAAAATACTTAAAATACTGAATATAAAATAAAATGAGATTTTTCACATTTAATAGATGGGACAGAACTGACAGGGAATAATAAGAACTATTTTCTAGAAACTATCAAAGACAGGTAAATGCCACACTGTGCTCACATGTGCTCTGTCCACCAGGTCATCAGATAAACTCATTTCTAACAGTCATGTTATGCAGTGCACACACACATCTGTTAAATTACATGGGATATGAACAAGAGGTGACTGTGATTAAAAATACGCAATTCTCAATTCTGACACTTTTACAATCACTCCAAATGAATTTCTGCCTGCCTCTCACTTCTCCCATGATTCCACTGCTATTTACCAGCAGAATGAATGTGTAGGATTGCCTGGGTCCCTTTGGCCAATCCCACACACGCCTGTCTCACTGCCCTCTCTCTCACATCTTGGAGTACATTCAATTTTAATTTCCAAACTGCTGCCATATTGTGAGGCTGGCATGCGGCTCAGTCTAGCATAGAATTCCATTAACCCACTCCCTACTGTTCAGACGTCCCTGCAGACAAACACACGGCCCAGTGCTCAGCCTCACTCACACATCCATGCCTCTTTTTCTGTCTGTCTGCGCTACCTTTATCTCATTTAAAGGGGTCATTATTTACCCACATTTTTTACAGACTTTGTCTGAAGAACACAAAATAAGTAATTTAGAATAATGTACTGGCTGCTCTTTTTATAAGTTACAATGAATAGGGTCTGAAACTCGCTTTAAAGCTGCAGTAGGGAACTTTTGACGCTCTAGCGGTTAATAAACAGAACTGCTTGCGTCTTGCGGAAGAACATTGTGGCCGGAGCTACACCAGTCACTTTGAATGCACCTTGAATATAAAAGCCTTGAATATATAACTGAACATATCATTGATATAATTGTCTATTAAACCTAGCATTGTATATTACGAATATTGTTGGCTTTTGATTAATTACTTTGTTTCTCCTCTTTTCTAAGTTGCTTTGGATAAAAGTGTCATAAAAATTAATAGTCATATAAACCAATTTTATGATCCTTTAACAACTTGAATATTCATTTATTTAAATATTTGTTATGTTTTGTTTAAATACTTAAACATCTATGCTTTATTTAAATATTTATTTATTTAAATATATGATTATTTAAATATTTATGTGTAACCAAACAAAAATTATTATTATTATTATATATATTTTAAACTTTGGAACAGAACTGACAGGTATTCATAGATATTTTATCTGGAAATTATTGTTTTGACATTTGAAATATTCCGGCTCACTGAAATGAGTGACGGTCAGTGAACGACTAATGTTTTGGTCTGTACCTCACTCTACCACAACACTTTAGAAGATTTCCAAAATACTGCATGTCTTATGCACAACTTTTATGATCTTTTTATGATGCTTTGTCTCCTTTTCGAAGCTTTAAGGGTCCAGTTGCTATTCACTGCAATCGCCTGGAAAACAGCAGCCAGCACATGATTCACAATATCTCCTTTTGTGCTACAACTTGGACGTGGAACAACATGAGGGTAATTAAATGATGACAGAATCTTCATTTGTGGCTGAACAATTCCTCTAATCTTCGTAGCTCAGGGTTTTTCCCCATCTCTCGCTCTGAAGGTCGTGGTTCTGTGGATCTGAAGGGACGTGTGGCCTCTGGGGAAAAGCCATTTGAGAAGCTCTGTCTCTCCGCCAAAACCACGAGTTGAGTGGCGGCATTGATCTCTGCACACACATACACAAACACATGCACACACAAAATGCTCTCCACCTCCTCCTCCTCCATCGATTGCTGGGCGTGAACGAGCGATTAGCTCTGTATCCAGCAAAGAGCCTCATCACTGGACTAAGGCAGTGTTTCTTTTGTAAAAGACAAACATCCGTATTCTGCTCAGCAGTAAAACCAATGCACACGCACACATATACATACAGCATCAAACGCTCTGCTCGGCGACCCTGTGGCGACAACCATTATTTGTCTGATCCAGAATTGACAGGAAGGGTGCAAGAGAGGATGAGAGAGAATGGGAAGTGAGGGATAAAAAGGAACGGAGACAAATGCTAATGTGGGTAGATTTCCAGTGAGTTGAATGCGTCGCCTTCACCGCGCTTCATTGCACACAAATACCATCATTTCTGCACAGCGGTGTGGAGGGTGGAGTGAGAACGAAGAGAAAAAAATAAAGAGCTAAACAGTGAGAGGAAGTCATTTGTTCATAGCGGTGAAATGTGGAGGGAGGTGGTCGCGTCTTGACAGGTCAAATTGCAGGTGAATAAAAGTTGAGGAGATGCTATCAACAGGAGTGCGGCTATTAGGTGAGACGACTTAACGCTTCTGATTACACCTCAGAGACACACACACACACACACAAAAATAGCCTCATGTTGTTTTTTCAGAGGACTGAACAGTGGTGCTGGGGAAGAGTTCACTAACATTAGCAATGCTAGCATACCCGCTCAGCTGTTTTCAAAATACTTATTTATTACTCAGCAGTAGTCTCAGAAGACCCTGCTTGGCTTTCAGCATCTTTTTTCAGCAGTAAAGTAAATGTTTGGTTAAATATTCTTGCTTTTTATCATTTAATTGTTCATTCGAGATGAAATTACTGTTTACAAACAAAAACGATCAACAATGGTACTTCTACAGGTTGTTCCACCATCCAGATTAAAGCATTTTCATTGAGCTGAAAATGAACAAAAAGTGTTTGAACAAAAATGTGCGCAAGTATCACACTTTAATTAAGAGTCTTAATTAAAGGGGGGGGTGAAATGCTATTTCATGCATACTGAGTTTTTTACACTGTTAATGAGTTGGATTCCCATGCTAAACATGGACAAAGTTCCAAAAATTAAGTTGTACGTTTGAAGGAGTATTTCTGTTCTAAAAATACCTCTTCCGGAATGTCACAAGTTTCGGAAAAAGGTTTTTTTCGAGTATGGCTCTGTGTGACGTTAGATGGAGCAGAATTTCCTTATATGGGTCCTAAGGGCACGTCTGCCGGAAGAGCGCGCGCTCCCGTATAGCGAGGCTGAGCACAGACATTCACTGATCAGAGCGAGAGCGTCGCGAAATGTCACAAAAGAAGTGTGTTTTTGATTACCAGGGCAAGACAACCCTGCACAGATTACCAAAAAAAAAAAAAAAACAGCATTAAGGGACCAGTGGATGGAGTTTATTTTTACAGAGCATCAACAGAGTTGTGCACGTGTTTGTGTTTGTTCCCTGCATTTCGAAGATGCTTGTTTTACAAACAAGGCCCAGTTTGACGCCGGATTTGCACATCGTATATTTCTTAAGGATAATGCAGTCCCAACGAAAAAGGGTCACAATCGTGTGTTGGAACCGCAGGCGGTGAGTAAAACTGCTTCAAATATCTCTGTGTTGTTAACTTAGCTATCGGCGCGTAAGCACATCAAGTAAACAACATGCGATGTTGTCATCAAACTGCACTTCCCACATGTACAGCTTAAAAAAAAAAAAAAAAGACGACATAAAGTGGAACTTAGTCATTTTCCAAAACCGCTAAGCAAATATATACAGTTTCAATACATACCACATAGAGACGTCCTGCTGTAGTCGTTGCTACTGCAGCTCTTGTTAAATTTCAGCCTCTGGATCTGATTCTGGATCATAAATATACGCTGAATCTGACTGTTAGCCATAGTTTGTTTTGGATGATGTTTTTTTCCTCACGGTAATGTCACAGCTTCCAAACGCTCTCAACGCAAAAGCCTACTCACGCTCGCGATTCTTTAGCTCCGCCCACACGTCACCCCTCCAGCCGCTCATGTTTTTCCGGAAAAAAAAAAAATCGGTACAGACTATCTTTCTCTTATGAATATAATAAAACTAAAGACTTTTTGGAGATATGAAGGATGCAGTACTACTCTATAGGTTCTCAAGATTAACAGGAGATTGAGTGAAAATGAGCATTTCACCCCCCCTTTAAACTTATTTAAACGTACAGGGCCGTTGAATGCTTGAATCTGATTGGCTGATGAACGTTCAGAAGTGTGCAATTATTTTTCTGGGAAACGCACAGTGAATGTAGTTCCAGGCAGCTCTCTTGACCCTATTACAGTTCCATATCACTTCATAGTTAACAGTAATAACGGTCACGCAGTTTGCACAAAAGGTTGATGATTTAATCAGTTATCAGCCTATATAGTGTAGCATCTTAAAGGCTACACATGACTTTTCTCACTAGCGAGGTAATAACAGCGCTTTTTAGAGATGTACAGAGGTAGCCTAATTCATACAGAATAAGCATCCATAACCAGCTAGTAAAAGAGGCATTGGATGAGATGCGGAATAAATAATCCTACTCACAATAGCGATTCAAGTACAAAATCCGGACGAATCCCTTTAAATAAATCATCTGATCGTTGTCTTGAGGTGTGGTAACCGTAGTATAAGCGGAATAATTGACTCCAGGCAGTTGAATTATTAGAAAAATAATTAAATGAAATAAACTCCGCTTTGCATCGTGGCCGCATCACCACCTCAGGTGTGCATTATTTTTCTAATAATTCAATGGCCCGTCGTCAATTATTCCTTACTTATATATTAATTATATATATATATATATATATATATATATATATATATATATATATATATATATATATATATATATATATATATATATATAGGTTGTCTGCAATTTTTCTACAAAGGAATACAAATTACTGACTAAAAAACATTACATTGCAAATTTGCATTTATTTTGAATGTAGTAAGTGCAGATGATTAGAAATAATAAGACCTTTTTAGTTTTCTTAGTATTTCATGTACATTTACACTTCTCTAAAAGTTTGGATACCCCTATAAGTTTCATAGTGTGGACTAGACAATTTAGTGTTGCTTACGCTTTTTGCACAAACAAATAGTAACTTGCTATCACTGTTTATCAATATTTTGATTCAGTACATGTGTTATTATACTGTTATCATATTGTGTTGTCTTTTTGTGCAAAGTAATTAAAAATACTGAAAATGTAAGCTTTTGCTGATCCAAAATCCAAAAACCTGTAAACTTTATTATTTTTTTATTTTATTTATTGCTAATACATGAAAATAATTTCTATAATAATTCTATAATAATTTCTAAAATGTAATGTTGACCCTATGAGTAGCTTAATTGCAAAATTGTGAACAAGTGCTTAAACTCATGTTAAAAGTGTGCATCTTTAGCAAAATACAGTTTCAAAGTAAGTAGTCTGTGTGAGAAACTTTTCTTTTTCAATAATTTATATATTTATTCAAATAATACATATATATATATTTTGCCACGTCTGTCACGTCATTGACTCCTGGGCAAGTTGAGTCCATATAAATGTTTGTATCCATATAAGACCGGAGCTGATCCAAAACGAGTTTGAGATAATGAGTCATTTCCCCATCTCTGTTTTCATGCTGAGCCAAATCTGGCTATAGCTCGTGACGCAGGAACAAAAGTTGACATGAGGCTACAGCTTGGAGCATTGCGTGATGTGGGCGCTCCGGTCCTCCAGCACAGGAACTGGAGTGACCGGTTCTGTGTTACTGACACTGATCCTGAGGGAGGCCTGTCGGTCAGTCTGTGTGCGCAAGTGTGATGGAGCTGCTGGCAGGTAGCCTGATACAGCCCCGGCCTTAATGAGCTCAATGTGAGCACCACCAGGCCAATCCTTCATCTGCCCCCTCCGCCTTTCAGCAGAGACCTGCTCTGACCACAAAGACCCCACAGAGAGGAACCGATTCGCTGGCCTTTCTTGCATCTCCCATCCTGATGCTCTCAAATGGAAACTAAGCATCCTCCCCTCACATCCACTCACAGTCTTGAGTCATGCTGGGAAAGCTGGGTCATTCTCGCCAGCAACAATCGAACAACTTACATCTGAACAAGACACCAGATGTGAAGCTAATATATGAGAGAATTGCTCCAAAGATAGAGAGCTGCCTATAGAGTCAGTGTTTTAAGGCATAACAGACACAAAAGCTGCTCCAGAATTTCAAAACAACTTAATTGTGTTGCCTTCTAAGCTGTAAAAGTTTGAGTTTATGTGACAATAATAATAACTGTAATTATAAAAAGAGACTGACATAAGATAAATACAGTCAATAAATTGTTATTATATTATTACCTATTTATCTTCATGTATTACAAAGATGATTATTATTTGATGATTCATTATTATTTTATTATTGATATTTTGCAATAATGTTAAAAATGTAAAATTAACAAATAAATTAATAAAATAATAATAATATTACTACTACTATAATTAATTTGCAATAATGAAATCATGTTACTAGAAAAATAAGAGTGCAATTTTGTTTTTATAGTAATATAAAATTAATAAATGTATACAATTAAATATTTTAATAATATAATTTATATAGTATTATAAAATTTGTCTATATAGACAAAAACACATGAGGAGACTAGGTTTTAAAATAAAATAATAATAATAATAATAATAATAATAATAATAATAATAATAATAATAATAATAATAATAATAATAAATGGTTGCAATTTGTAAAATTAGTTAGTTATTAAATACTATTGGTCTATTTAGACATAAATTTTTTATTATTAAAATGTGCCTATACAGACCAAAGGACTAGATGCTGCTTATTAGGTTTTTTTAAAATGAGTCAACGCACCTCATCATTCCAGACCACAAGAACACAGAGACAAAAATAAAATAAAAACAAGACAAAAGAGAGATTAAAGGAAAAGACTGAAAACCTACTTAAGACGTTTTTTCTCCATGATGTGTGAAATGCTAGCCCACCATATGAGCTACAGATTGACCATTTCTCACATTTTGAATTATGCATCACACCATGTGAAGGAAAACTGCCAGCTCAGACACACACACACACACACACACACACACATGCACACACACACAGTCCAAGTGGCGCTAAGTTTCGCATTGGGCTGTTCATAAATAATACCATCATGCACTGGGTCTACAACTGGGTCTGCTCGCGGGACCGTTTGAATTATGCAGAGACTTGCACAGTTTGTGCCCCTTCACACACACACACACACATACACAAACAAAGCATCGAACATACAAGCCACACGCACACCAACCAACCCGCACAAACCGACTGTCAAGACCATTTTCACCTATCAACTTTGTGAGAAATATGTCTGAACTACTAACTACTGTGTGCTCTCAAAAAAAGTGGAAACCAGAGGAAAGGGGACTTTAAAATGTGCCTGAATCAATCTGTGGTGAAGAAAGCCCAGGGATCAGGAGGTTCGTGCTGATACCTCTCAGTCATCTCTACTCTGTATTCAAATTGGGACATGTGGAGCAGAATGCAGGTTGACGTGAGTGTGATTAGTTTGGGAGGACGCTAGGATTTGCTAATGTGTATTTATGCCAGATTTGTCAGTGAGTGATATATGCTTCATGCACATAGACCTCTCTCTTGTTCACTTTACCTGCTCGCACCCATTTGGGAGAGTCAAAATCAACATAAAATCAAAACAGGATCTATTTTCTTTTATACATTCCTGGTCTTATTAGGCATGATTCAAGTGAATTTTACTCAAATTAAGAAGTGTTTGTCCTCATAATCCTTTATCCAAATATAATAATTTAGCTAAATGTACCTTCTTAGTTTTCAAACCCTGTCCCGCCCATCTGACTCCATTCTAAGTAACAATGACTGCATTTTTCCAAAGCAGAAAGGAGAATATTCCACTACCCCAAGTACTGTACATGACAGCAAGAAACAAAAGGATGGAAAAAGAAACAATAATTATGTACAAAAGTAAACGCAAAAACAAAACAAACAAACAAAAGACAACCACAAATAAAAAACAAAGTAAAAAACACTCAATTAAATGCACAAAAAAAATCCATATGCAAAACAAAAATAAAAACAGACTAAAACAAAAACAACAAAATAAAAACAAAGCAATTTTTTTTATAAATCTTGACACAAAACAAACATAAACCAAACACAAAATAAAACATAACAAATACCTAATACAAAACCAAATGAATGTCAAAATATAAATAAGAATAACAAGGGATCTGACAAAAACCTTTAAATTCATTTTATCGGCAAATCAGTTTTGGAAATGACCGATACCGATAACCATAAAAATGCTTAATATCGGCACCGATAATCAGTCGACCCCTAAAGACAGCCATGTTCTCTAGACTTATCTATTGTTAAATAAATCAAAGAAACACTATACTCTTTAGGCACACCTATAAAAGCAGGTGAACACACACACATTCGCTCACCTCAAACTTCTGCCGGAATTCCTCATTGCCTTCTTCTCCTTCAGCTGGGACAGGTACGTTGAAGTACTCGCCTTCTTCCTGACTGAGCAGCTTAAACCTGCATGTATGTGTGTGTGTGTGTGTGTGTGTTTGACAGACAGAAAATAAGAGACAGTTAGATGAGAGCAGGATATGCAGTCTCACATATGGTTCAGCAACAGTGAAGACATTAATTCCTCTGATACTGGCTCCATCTGGCCGATGAAGGAATTGCACGCTTCCCTGAAACAGCATATTTTACGAAATAACCTCAGCTCATTTAAACCATTCATACGCTTACAGTTTCCCTCTCAGTAGGGACGACCTTGACTTTGTGCATGTGTGAAGAGGATTCCAACTGGTTGGAGTTGCCCCCAGACAGCTTTCAAGCATCTGAGGGACAGCATGATACCCCGTCTCATATTTAGCTCTTCTAACATCTGTGCTTCCTGATAGCAGAAAATCAGCTTCCTGTTTAACGGTGTGAGGTGACCATTGCCGGGACCCAACGAGACGACATGTTCAAAAAGCAACAGACCTACCACTGAAAGCACCTCCCTCAGAGAGAGCAGCACGCTGGGTTTCCACCTCTTTTATTGCTACTGATGTGATAGGAGGCCCTGTGTTCATCGTGCCTCTGGTCTGCGCGCGCGCATGTGTGTGTGTGTGTGCTGTGTTTATGACTGCAGATGAGTCATGGCTGCAGTACTCTCCCCCACACTCCTTCCTTTCACATCTAGACCTGCAGAGATTTTAGGGTGTGTAAGCGTCGTCCTCATCACATTCACAAAAATAGGAAAGCGTGGTAGAATGGCAAATAGCATGAAATGATCAGGGGTGTGTTTCCCAAAAGCACTTCTAGCTTACTATGGTCACAAATTCCATTGAATTCTATTGGTAAAGACAAAGACATTGAATAATATTAAAATATTGACTAATAGGATTTTTTTGTAAAATGGTTTCATTGCATTCATATTATATTATTCATAAATTATTCTTTAATTATTTTGTTATTATTTATTTTTGTTCATATTGTTTTCCATTATACTTCTAATTGTAAACCTTTTTTTAAAGACTCTTATGATCAATAAAGCTGCAATTATTTAATAAAAAATACAGTTAAAACAAACTGCTTGGTGATGGTAAAGCTACATTTTCAGCAGCCCTTACAGCCTGTTACTACTGATTTGATGCTCAATATACACCTTCTATTATCAAATGTTTTTGTTTGTTTTGTTTTTAATCAATGATACATTTATTATCAATAATAAATTATTTTCAGGATTATTTGATGAATTTAAAAAAGCAGCTTTAAATGGCATTGGCACCTACAGTATAATGCCCCTTTTTTACAAGATGTAATATTTGTCTTGGGTGTCCTCAGAATATGTCTTACCCAACAGATAATTTATTATAACAGCTGGAAAATGTAATTTTTTGTGTGCACCTAAAAAAAGAGCTGTCTCACTTTAAATGCAAATGAGCTGCATATTCCCGCCCCGTCTCCAGAATTAGAATGGTATTTCAGTGCACTTCTAACTTTTGTGTTGACAGTTCTCTTTTGGAAATTTAATAACAATAAACACATGCTGCACTTGGCGATCACGGTGGGGATTGATATGGTAGTGGACCATGATGCTCATAGAAGATGTGAAGGAGCAGTACCCCCCAATTATGGTGGGGTAATTCGCACTCTGAGACAAACTACCAACTAATTACTAATTCAGCAGATCAACACTGACTAATGTGGTTCTTAATGCATCTACCTGGTAATGCAATGACCCTCGGGGACTGTGTTCTCCACTCTCCAGAGAGCGACACACAGATTGAGAGGGATGCTGCGGAGCGGGCAAGAAAACGGGGTGGATAACCGGAATCAGTGGATCTATAGCAGAGTGGTAACAGATAGCTCTGAGCTGGGGTCATGGGGGATTGGTGAGATGGGGAAACCTCAGCCGATAAGGGCAAAGGGGCAGTGGCTCTAGTCACCAGGCCACCCCCCGTGGACGGCTCTGAGTGAGACAGACTTGGTTTAAAGGGAATTAAATAATGAGGAGTGTGGCTTTTTATCAATGTAGGGTGGTCGTGTTCACACACTGCCAACACCTAGTAAAAGTAGATTTAGCATAATAGGTGCCCTTTAACAGAAAACGACAAATAATCAAATAATAAATAAGACAAATAATATAAATTAATAAATATATATATATATTTTACTGTCACTTCCATTTAATCAATTTAATGCACCCTTGCTGAATAAAATAGTAAGTATATATAAAAATGGACACTAAATTTTAATTCTGGGCTTGCCTTAAATGTATATATAAAAGATACATTTTATGTATTCTTATGTGGAAATTTTTATGAGTCATGGCTAAACATGGCCATAGGTGGTTAATGATCGCTACATGCAGAATAAAGGCCATACATATTCAATTTCTCACACGGGCTTTGGAAGGTATCCAGCCTAGACTTAATATCATCAAATTAAGTTACATGAGCCAAAGACCTTCTATATGGTTTTGGCATTGAAAAGACAGTTTTACTCCTGCCAATCTATAAATTCTCTTTAATTATCAATTAATCCAGGAATCAGATAAGAACAGATCTGAAATGTCAGCAATTTAATATCAAGACACAATTAGAAATTAATTAATTGTTTTATATCCTGCACATAAATAAAAAAAAATAAAAAATCTTCAACAAAGTTGCTCTTCTCCTCTGACATTCAAACTCAGACTCCATGTCCTTTTGCAAACATGAATGTGTGTTGTGCTGAGAAAGTGACAGCTCTGACAATGAGATTGTGATCATGTGGATCTGTCCTGACTGAAGGTCCACTGGGGAGCCGAAACGTCTCGCCTCTGATCTGACACTCTGTACTCTTCTGTCAGGTGGCAGGAAGCAGCCACGCAGTCACAAAGAAGCTCATAACAGCTACAAAAACCCCGAAACACCCTCACGAAACACATACACACATCTCATCAAACCATCTGGTGAAAGTCCCGTCTGTAGAGAAGACACACAGAGAGAGGAGACACCAGCTACAGCGGCCAGCAGGGATGTGTAGCATCAGCACAGCCACTGAGAATCAAAACTAAAAATGAGAATCAAAAACAAAACTAGTCGAGCTCACTAATCAATGGCTTTCTTTGTGTTTTCCGTTGTGTACTATTCAATACGTTTATGCTTCAAAGAGGTGGCTTAAGGCAAGCAGAAAGTCATTTTAAGGTTAGCACGATATCTTTACATTTTTAAACTTTTTGGTTATTATCTTTCAATAGTGGGTTGTACTCTTGAATAGATATAAACTCATTATCTCATGTTTTTTTTTATAGTAAAAATAAACTAATCTAATATTTAGTTTACCTCTACTTCCTTGCTATGCATTAATGTTCATAAAGAGTTTATACACAGGTTCATCTTTTTAGGTATCATGAAAAATGGTTATTTGGCCCTATGCTCTGTCAAACTGCTTTGGAACAGCATTTATAGTGTTACTACAAAAAAAGTTAATTCCTCATAATATTTAAATAAACCTTTTTGGTTTTAGTATTAAAACATGTTTATATATTATTTCCGTTGTCTGTTTTATTTTAAACTTAATATTGTTCTCACACAGTATAAATAACTTTATATACATAAAATCTGCATTTAAAATGAGGGAAAAGGGTCTATTGCTAGGTGAATATTAGTTTGGGAATCAAAAACCCCATCGCAGAAATGATTATAATTTTAACATTTTCCTAAGGTTTACACAACCTTTACGTAATACTATCCCATAACTGTGGGAACTATCTGTCGGGTGAGAAAGAACTACTAGACACTTCAGTCTCTAGATACTTGTTCTGACTTGACAAATCAGACCAAAAAAAAAACAAGATCTAAAAACTGACAGAGAGAGAGCAAAGATTTCTGACCTTTCTCATTTAACTCACTTCTGTCAAATAACCCGCACGTTTAAGCATGCACAGGGGGCTCATGCAATGCAAAAAAGCACAGATCCTAGCTGACAAGAGATGCGTTTAAAAGGTGTTCGAGAAGGGACGGGACTGTGTGTGAGAGCAGAAAACAGGAGAGGAGAGCTCTCAGATGAAGAGCACTACTGAGAAGGGAGAAAAGACAGACAGAGGACTTCTGAAAGAGCAAGAGTCTTCAAATCCAGGGACGACTGAACCAGTTAGACGTGTATAGACTGCTGCATGTCTACCAAACCCTGTAATATGCAATGCGGTTTAGCTGACACAAGAGTTTGATGTTAGCGTGTACACAATCTATTTGACCGTGGGGACTTGCTCGTTTGTACTGAGGTATATATATACACATGTGTGCATCAGCAGATCTCCTCACCATCCGTCCACCCCTTGCTTCTGAAGCTCCGAGATGCCGAAAGACAGAGAGCCCATAAAGTCATTCCGGCTGGTCAAGTCCCAGTCCCAGATCTCCACAGACAGCCTGCGGTCCTTGTCAGACTCTTTCAGATTACTGTAAGACACAGAGCGCAGGAGGGAGGCGGACAGAGACAAAGAAATCAAGCTCAACATTTGATTTTGCATTTCACAGACAAACAAATGACTGATCTTTTGGCAGAGTCGGAAACAGAGCGAGAGCTTCCTTACAATGTGAAGGTCTCGTTCCACGTGGGATTCAGGCAGCACTTGATGGTCTTGGTCTTCTGTTTGCTTTCGCTCTTGGGGTCAGGGATGAGTTTTAGTTTGACGTAGGGGTCAGAGAGTCCATTGGGGTCCATGGGCACCAGGTTCTTCGCCTCTTTAACTGTAACATAGAAAGAGAGATTATATCATAGATATAAGGACCAAGATTTCCTACTTTCACTCTTTATAGTGTGCAATCAATGCCAAGTGAATCTTTACGTTAAATAAAAAGATACTACAGTGCATATCAACTTTTTGTTGGGAGTTTTGCTCAATGAATATCGCATATGTTAAGCACAGATTATGTTTTTAGAGTCCGGCACAAAAAAAACAATGTGTTATTAACAAAGTTATTTTAATGCCTTCTAAATAACGTAACCCATTAGACTTTTGTTTATTTACGTGAATTTTAATCATATTGTTAAAATGTATTTTACATATAGTTAAATATATATATATATATATATATATAAAAGAAAAATATACATTTAACAGACTCTTTTATTCGAAGTGACTTGCATTCTGGCTATTCTGGCTACACTGAACCCATGACCTTTTGCGCTGCTAACGCAATGCTCTACCACTGAGCCACAGGAACATATCAGTAGTATATTGATTAAAAAGTACTTTTATATATATATATATATATTATAAAAAATACTATTTATAGATACTGAATACATTATTTTTTTCAAAAGTTCTGCATAGGATGTCAAGTGTCTGATAAAATCTTAACCATGTGAACCCTTTACCCTTTAAATCATTAAGTATGGACTCTAGATGTGAGAGAATAGCTGTCAATCATTTATACTTGCACCTCATGAACTCTCATGGCCGTGTGGGGCTACGAATGCACACACACACACTATCCCAGTAATTGGGGTTGACCTCAGCACTTGACCACTACAACAATTAATGCAGGAGGCTGCTGTGGCCTTGAGATTTGTGGCTAGTGTAATTTCCATAATGAGTGGTGTGTGAAGGTAGGCTAAGCTGTTCATTAAGACAGCTGTGTACTGCAGCACGGAGACAGGAAGAGAGAGACAGACTCCTGCGTGAACCGTCGTGCTCACAGAGCAGGGTTTATTTCACCAGCTTATAAATGTTATGCACAACATGTTCGTTCTGAAAGCCCTGCACACGGAGTAATTGAGAAAGCAGGATCACTGACCATGTAAGAATATTTGCATGAATATATCAAAAGCTTTGCCTTACAAGATACACTTATTTTTCTGGCTCAGAGATGTGGGGAAACTCAGTGTTATCTAGTTGATTAAAAAAATGCTGATCTCATTTATATAGTAGTGAATAACACAGTTGATCAATCTAACAGACAAAAGTGTAAAAGGCTGTAGGAATATAATTAATGTTTTAGCAAATAATTAAGCAGCACTGCTCCCTCTAGGTGAAAAACTCTGTAACTCAATAGCAAATGGTCTTCTGTGTGTTAGATGGTGCTCTGAAGAGATCTAGAACTGACCGGATCCTTTAAAGTGACAGTTCACTCAAAAAATTAAAAGTTATTTTATTATTTACTCATCCTCAAGTTGTTCCAAGACTGAACTGAACACAAAAGAGGATATTTTAAAGAAATATTTCCTGATAATTTACTCACTCCCATGTCATCCAAAATGTTAATGTCTTTCTTTTTTCAGTTGCAAAAACTATATATATATATATATATATATATATATATATATATATATATATATATATATATATATATATACATGTATATATATATATTTTTTTTGAGTAAAACATTCCAGGATTGTGACTTCGATGGTTGAAGGTCCAAATTGCAGTTGAAATGCATCTTCAAGGGCTCTACACAATCCCAGCCAAGGAATAAGGGTCTTATCTAGCGAAACAATCTGTCATTTTCTAAGAAAAATACGAATTTACATACTTTTTAACCGTAAAAACTCATCTTGCACTAGCTTAACCTCACATATTACGTAATCACGCTGACAGGGTCACGCGTGAAGTAGACTCAAAGAAGTCGGAGGAGAAAATAAGATGGAGTTTTTCGCCCTACACTACCTTTTTATACAAAAATACACAGACGAAGAACTAGCCACTCATTCCAACGTGACTACATAGTCCGTGAAGTTGCGCATCGCAGAGCTAGTGCAAGATGAGCATTTGTGATTAAAAAGCACATTATTCTTTTTTTTTTTTTTTAAACCTGAAGATTTGTTTTGCTAGATAATGCCACATTCCAGGCAACCCGTAACCCGTGTTTTTCCAACCTTATACCCGCGAAAGTGCACTGGAATGGCAGTCAAACCCGTGACTTTCCACCCGTGAACTCGTACTAGATCGATGTACTCCCAGTTCTGAGCTCTGACATCACACAGCTCGCGAAACAACGATGGCAGCCCCTAATAATAATATTGCCACTTCAACCACTATAGGGAATATTTCACTCAGAAACCTTAATTTCTTTGCGACCGAAGAAAGAAAGACATGAATATATTGGATGACATGGGGGTGAGTAAATTATCAGGAAAGGATTATTCTGGAAGTGAACTCCTTGTATCATCCAACCGTATGGTTTCAACGTTCTTCAAAATATCTTCTTATGTTTTCAGTAGAAGAAAGAATCCCTTACAGATTTGGAACAACTTCAGAGTGAGTAATAAAACAACAGGATTTTCATTTTCAAGTTAACTATCTCTTAAAGCTGATTTAAGTGCAAGATTTAGGTCTTCATTCACAAAAAGAAGCCACATAACAAGACACTAAACATGGTCACCCAGTTTGCCTCACTAACATTTATCAACCAGCAAGTGCTCTGGTGGTCAAATAGAGTGCGAGTGTGAGAAAGATGAGGTGGAAAGGACCTTTTAAAGGCAGAGCGGCTGCCCCATTTCCATCCAGGTATTGGTCAATTCATTAGCTTTAAGTGACAGGTCTTTCAAATTCGCGACAGGAAGTGGTGCCATTCATCTTACTGTACGCTCAGCAGATCTGCGGCACAGTCGCATGACATTAAATTATAAAGGACTGCGTGATGGATTAAAAATGTCTTTTGCGCTCAGGGCTGTCTGCGCCTCGGTTCTTTACATGGTGCAGCTCAGCTAATTAGCCGCTAGCAGGCTAAAGGCTGTTAGTTAATTCTAAAGGAAAATGGGAGCTGAGGCTCGCGGGGTGAAATGGCACAGGATTGAGCTTGAAAAGAGGGATGCAAGGCAGAATATAGAGCAGTGTGAAGAGGCTAATGTCACATATACACACCCGCTGCTGCACAGATCCAGGCCTACTGCCCTCCAGAAAGAAGTTCACCCAAGAATTACAATTCTGTATTCACAATCATGTTGTTCCAAAACAGTACTTACTTTCTTCTTTGGAACACAAAAGAGGATATTTTGAAGAATGACTTTTTTAGGTCAACACAATGGAAGTCAGGGGGGTTTAAGGGTTTAATGTTGTTTTGACTATTTTCAAAAGATCTCATCTTGTGTTTTGCCGGGGGACATTTTTTTATACAAGTCTGGAACGACACAAGAGTGAGGGAATGATGATAGAATTTTCATTTTTGCCCGAACAATCCCTTTAACTGCACTCTGATCAATTTTCTCTCGGTTTGTCTTTCAGAAATCTCCTTTAATTGAGCTCATCTTCTGCTCTGAAAGTACAACTAAGTGGAACTAAGTGGATATTAGAACAAAGTACAGATTCCTCATGGACATAATAGTTTAATATCATAGATATAAGAAAAAAATAATTGGAAATTTATCATGGATATAATTTAATAAACTGTTTGGAAAGCTATTTTCATATAAAACAATCATATAGTATGGAGGGTTTACAAAGGGTCAAGCTAAAGGCACAGATCACACAAAAATGACAAATACAAATATCGAATAATCTTCACACAACATTTTCCAAAAAGCACTAGAATTGTATCATAAAACATAACCGATTTCTTCTGAAGCTCTGTGTGATGAAAAAGACTAGACTTCCAAGTCAAGTTTACAGAAATCATGATGTAGCTATCAGATCAAACATCAACAACATCAGGTGCCACTGGTCTTTGTATGTGATGATTAATGACACCTTCAGACTTCAGAGCTACATGAATGTTTGATAAAGTGAATAATGAACGTTGACTTGTTTCTGTCTGGAAACAAATGAATGAAGGCTCTTCCAAACATATTCAACTTCTGTTTTCCAGTGGAGTTTTGGAACTGTACTGGTGAATTATCGTCGAGTGAACAAGAGCACACGAGTCTTCCCTCAGTCGGGTTTGTGCTAAGAGAAGGAGAATAACGCCCTCTGCTGGACACTGAAACTATCACCATATTCCTGTCTTTTCTTCTCACTGGCTGGAACAGGAGGCCATTTCTTCAGTGTACAAGTGTTTTTGTTTTGGATGTGTGTTTGTATTGATGCCAAGGAGAGACAGGAAGACTAAGTGTGCTTTCTTGTGTTGCTATTGAGTGACCCTATAGAATTTCACAATGAGCTGAAATGCATCTCACTTCATCACTGTCCCATGCCGCATTTTAGACATCAGGGACATTTAGTTTTTTTGTGGGTGTCCATTTCTCCCTGCTGTCATCCATTTTGGATTGAACTTTTACTTTTTTTATAGACTAGAATTTAACTAGACATCTTGCCGTCATATTCTGCCCCCAATGGGAAACAGTTCTTTTACAATTCGATTTTGTTACATGATACTTAATACTAACAAGTGGTGTTGAAACTGATCATAATACTTAAAGGGGGGGGGGGAGGGAGGTGCAATGGAGTTTTCAAATCTTACTTCCGGGTTTGTAAAAACGTGGCTCTAATGACGTAGACGATTGTGGAACTCCTTATATGAGGATTTCAGTAGCACTTTATTTTACAGTCCTGTTCCTCATGTACATACTATGTACTTATTATAGTAATTACAATAACTTTGTAATAACTAGGTACTAACCCTGAACCTATCCCTACCCCATATAGTTACCTTGTATTACCAGAACGTTCTCAGATAAATACACTGTAAGTACACTATAAGTACATGTTAGTACACATACTGTAAAATAAAGTGCAACCAGGATTTCTCTCTGAAAAGCACTCGTGCACATGTTGACGAGAGGAGAGTGAGACCGCGCACATCAACGCGCTTCATCGGGAAATCGTCGGCAGCGCTGCATAGGATTTGTTTGAGAAAGTCTCCAAATAAGTGTGTTTTTGGATGTGAGGGAAAGTTTACCGTGTTCAGCTTCCCAAAGAACCCAGCGTTACATGAACAGTGGATGCAATTTGTTTTTCTGGGGCAGCGACGGAGTTTGTATCAAGTGCCTTTGTGTGTTCTGGTCATTTCAGTGATGAATGTTTTATAAACAAGGCCCAAGTCGACACTGGATTTGCACAACATTTGCTATTAAAACATGGTGTGGTCCCAGTGATAAAAAAAAACATTCATGTAAGTACTTGCATCAGATTTCTGTCTTTTGTTGGAAATCAGCACATAAGTGAATATATGTTACTGGAAACAACACGAAACATCAGTATTATAGCTCTGCTCACGGCACGCCTCCAGGAGCTCGGCTTTTTCTGGAGAGAAACGGAAAGCTGTATTTTTCTTTTAGAAATATGATAAAACTAAAGACTTTTTGGACATGTAGTACTACTCTATGGGTACTCAAGATTAACATGAGATTAGGTGAAACTGTGTATGTTATGTACCCTTTAAAAAATGAAATATTGATATCATGTTACTGCTAAATTATTCAATCATTTTGTTAATAATAAAGTGTCAGTAGCTGATGGACACTTTGTAGGTGGGTGGTACTGCACTGTAATGCTGGTTTCACCTGTCCTAAATCAGAAGCTTCTAGGACTGGCACACAGAATCATGTTGGAGGAGATGACACTCTACCTGCTCATGAGAAACTTAAACTCTTGGGATTCGGTAAAAAAGACGGGATGTTCAACACTCCATTCGGCAGAACGTGCCAATCAACAGTTAGTTACTTTTGTACACATTTGTACAGTTATTACTCTCTCTGCCTCTCTACACTTGGATTCATTGGCCAATAAAGAAAGTCAAGTTAAAAGAAGAATTAGGCCGATGGCATTTATTTTTCAAAAAAAATAAAAATAAGTAAAATCGATACACATCACAATAATACTGTTGTTGTAAAGACTTTTGGCCACGATAATTCTGTAGTGAAGCTCTGACAGCCCTACACAAGCATAAAATAAAAATAGCTGGGTTAAATACATCACAGCACTGGGTAAAATACGGACAAACCCAGCGATTGGGTTGTTTTCAACCAACAGTTGGGTTAAAGGTTTAACCCAGCCTTCTGGGAAGTAACCCAACTGCTGGGTCAAAACAACCCAATTGCTGGGTTTGTCCCACTGATCTATAATATAGAACTGGATTGCTCGTGACATTATGAAAGTGAAGCCGCAGCGCCGCCATATTGGTATTCCCTTGTATTCCCATACATTCCATTGAATTAATAGGAAGTTGTATGATTTTAATGAGAAAACATCACCTAACAAGTCAGCATTTATAAATCTGAAGTATTTCTGTACATTCTTACAATGCAAACACCCTAGGCATGTAAACGGTTATTTTTTTTAAATGGAATTTCCCCTACGTATTAAAAAGCTAAGTTCATTACAGCAGCGAACATCATGAACATAGTTTGTATAGTTTTATTTGCCTTGTACAGTTATTTGTTTATATAATTTTGGTATAGTGTTTTTATTCGTCATTCAGCGCTAAGTGCAAATGTTTTCAAAGATTTCATTAACAGCATTCATTTTGTAGCTGGTACGTTAATGATTTAAACAAAGGTTAAATTAATTATTAATTTAGCATACAATATTATACATGGAAACGGTAATGCTAGTAAACATATTTGCGCGATCTTGGATGGTCTGAAATAGATGTTGCTCAATCAGGACATTAAAAATATACACATCATCATTTTTTCAGAGAAATCACTGACTATATACACAGTACAGATTTAAAGACATTTATTTCCAAGATAGCAAGTTAAGCTTTTTATTTCGGTATTTAGCAATATTAACAGATGTTACTGTATTCATTGTAATATATTCAAATCCATTTCTGATACTAATATGTTCATGTTAATAATTATGTTCATAAAGAATTAAGCTGTAGTTTGTGTTGGATCAGTTACCTGTGTCAGCAGTGCGCAGCACACACCCACCTAAACGGTTTAAATATATCTCATATCCTGCCCCAAAAGACCATAAACCAGATAGACGACCAGATAACACCTAAAGTAAAAATGAATTTACATACACAAAACATACAAACTAATCCCGTTTGACTGATTTGCTTCGAATCGGGTGATTTTAGGGTCAGTGTTTTAGCTGTTACTCAATGTTGCCCTCTGCTGGTAGGGATTAGTAAGATGGTGGATCAAACACTTCAGGTGGCTTTACTGCCTGTTGGCAGTTTAGAATGCGATGAGTGATCCAGTCATATATAGATCAACGCTGCGTTGTATTTTGTATTAGTGTGTAGTTCTCCCCAAAATGAGAATTCTGTTATTAATTACTCCCCCAATGTCGTTCCAAACCCGACTTCATTCACTTCATCAAGACCTTCATTCATCTTTGAAACACAAATGAAGATATTTTTGACGAAATCCAAGAGCTTTCTGACCCTCCATAGACGGCAAGTGGTTAAACCATAATAAACCACAATTAGACCATCATTTTATGTAGCTGTGACAGTAGCTTTTTTTTAAGAATTACTTTTTGTGCTCAAAGAAAACAAAAATGATTTCATTCAAAACTGTATTTTCTTACGTCTCAGAATTTGAGGACTGTTCTCGACAGTACCATGACGTATACGTGTGTCTTCCAATGCTTGTAAAGAAGTCCCAAGTTCTACATCAGAACGACAGCAGCACCACACACAAGTCATGATAATATCTGACCGGAAGGGAAGTAATTGTTGAATAAAGCTGAAATTTATGGTTTCTTTGCACACAAATACTATTCTCGTAGCTTTATAAAATTAAGGTTTAACATATGACGTCACATGGACTATTTTAATGTTGTCCTTACTACTTTTCTGGACCTTGAATGTGTCAGTTGTGTTGCTGTCTATGAAGGGTCAGAAAGCTTTCGGATTTCATCAAAATATCATAATTTTGTGTTCTGAAGATACATGAAGGTCTTATGGTTTTAAAACAACAAGCATGTGAGCAAATAATGACAGGATTTTCATTTTTTTAATTTTTTTATTATGCTGCAGAGCCATGTCCTAGCCGTCATCGCTTGAGTTTTAACACAAGAAGGTATAATGCTAATAAAAATGACAAATGTCCGGCAATCTATTTTTATTTTTGGGTATTTCTTTAATGCAGCTGGGTATTTCCAGTGCGATCAGCCCTGAAATGGTGCATGCTAGTCTAAATATATCCTGCTACCTGGTGCTGCTTTGGATTCACCACTAGGAGGAATCAAACACTAGGAAATTCCCACAAGTCTCCAGAGCAGCATCCTTTATGCCTCAACTGAATGTACTCATACAAGATGTGCATCTTTGTAGTGCATTTTTGGCTGTTGTTCAAGGGTCAAACGAAGGCATGTGTGTGGTAACGAGAGGTCCAGGATCCACCAGCGAGTGGTGCACTATTTAGGAAGCTGTGAGTGAGTGTTTGCTTCCCTGCACATGTGTGTAACAGTGATGTGTGTGAGTGGGCAGCGGTGACTCACTGCTGACGGTGAGCACATTGTTCTTGATCTCTGCAGTGATTTGGATGCGGCCCCTCCTCTCAGTGTGGTCAGTCCCACACAGACTCGGCACATTGGCCACACAGCGCTTATGGATGTTCATCATGCAGTCTGGATGGAGGGAGACAGAGAGAGAGGAGAGATGTTATACCACAACCCCAACTTACAAATGCACATTGTGTAAAAGATGATGCATGAATCTATATATAAGTGTGAGCTTTCAAAGGCCAGACGGAAAGGGAAAGTGCTTTCCTTCTACCAAAGACCTGTTGAGCCAATTCTGTAACTATGAAAGGCAGTTCAGCCGTGACTCATAAGTCTCCTACCAACATGCAGACTGCAGCAAATGTATACTTTGCAAGCAAAGGCAATCCTAGAAATTACATTTATAGCCACAGAATATATATATATATATATATATATATATATATATATATATATTCATGAAGAATGCATTAAATTATAAAAAGTGACAGAAAAGAAATATATGCTACAGAAGATTGAAATTTTATCAGCCTTTGCACAAAACCATTAAGCAGAACAACTGTTTTAAACACTGATAATAATAGGAAATACCAAATCAGCACATCAGAATGACTTTTAAAGGATCATGTGATCCTGAAGACTGGTATAATCATTGATTAAAAATTTGCCATTATCATTAAATAATAAAATATATTCAAATATTAAACGATATGACTGTTTTTCACTGTATTTTTATCAAATAAATGCAACCTTGGTGAAAATTTTTTGTACCTTATTTACACCTAAAGGTGAATATTAGTACCTTAAAGGTACATACAGATAAATGGCAAATTTAAGTATTTTTTGAAAAGGTAGCAACCAAATTCTGTATGTTTTATGAGATCGTATTGTAAATTTGATATATCTCAGTTGCTGTTCTAAAAGGTACCTGGTTATGTATACAGTAGACAGGGAGTTGACTCAATAGATAATGGAACAGAGTAACTGTATTTTCCTTTTTTTTATTATTAATATACAAACCAGAATAAGAACATGAAAACACATATCAATTCAACTTAAACTCTCCCACCTGGCCTCTTTAAATGGGGTACATAATGGATAGAAAAATGAACAGAAAACCAATGAAACAGGAATCATAAAACATAAATTCCCCCAAACGTTGTATCACAAAGTAGTCCAGGTTGTACTCTCCTGCTAAAATCATCGCCAGCATGTGTGTTTTGGATGCTGCTATACTTCTTAATAAGCGAAACCATCCAGCTCCACCAGAGATAAACAGGCTGGTTGACTACTCTAAAGTGATCTTCACAGCAGGGTCAGTGGGGGCTGAAGAACAAAGCAGTAGTGAAGATGCTAATCACAGTAATGCTGCTTTTGTTGTGTTGGAGGCCACAGGCCAAAGACAAGCAGCCGGACTCAACACAAGTTTACATATCAAATAGGCAAACAGGCACTCTGGCATTCAGACTACTTCTGAAAATGACTGCGAACACACTCACACACACACACACACACACAGTACTCCTTCATGCACTGGAGCACTTCTCCACAGTTCAGTCAGAAGTGTGACGGAGCGCAAGCCATAGCTGGAGTGTAAACAGTGTAGAGGGCTCCGACGACGACGACGACGCACGCATTGGAAACTAAACGGATGTAATTATAGCACTCCCGGTCTGCAACCATAACAACTTTGTGTCAGGTTTCAGGTGAAGATGCTGATGGCCTCATCTTTACACCATCTGTCAGTTCACTTGCCTGCCTGCCTGTCATACATTAATGAGAGTAAAGAGCTGCTGAAAAAGACGCTGTCATATCAATGAATATTTGTTAGCCAACAATCAGGTATGTGGCGGTGAATATCTGTGCCCCGGAGGCTTGGACAGCTGCTAAGTGAGTGCAGCATTTTGAATGTTTTATGTTTTGGACACTGGATAAGAGGCTGGCTACAGTGAGATGGAAAATCTCTTTTCAGTCAGGTGCTTTGTGAGCGGGACTTCATACAGTCTGTTTATGTTCTCAGGATATTCGCCTCGCAGGGATACGTAACACACACGGATCACCCAACCATTATACTAGGGTTGCACTGTATACAGTACAAATGGGATCATGAAACATTGAATAGTAGTGACACAGTAACACTTCACACATTTTGAATTCTAACAATGTGTCGCTTTTCAGTACACTTCAGCAGTCCAAGGAGCTTGACGTCAAACGTGAGCGCTAATGTTAAGTTGACGGTGTCAAAATGCATCAATGCATGATTTGAGCATGAAAAAGTTTAATGCATTTATTGTGGAACTTAATAATTGATTATCATTCCTGCAATGACAGCCAATGTGGGTAACACAATAGATGCAGAGCATGTGAGACTGGGAAATAAGAAAGTTCACGCTGCCTACACTACCATTCAAAAGTCTGGAGTTGGCATGATTTTTTTATGTTTTCGAAAGAAGTCTCTTATGCTCATTGAAGCTGTAATAAAATAATAAAAAAATACAGAACCCCCGCCACCCCCACCCCCAGAATTACTGTCACTTTTGATCAATTGCATGCATCATTGCTGAATAAAAGTACACATTTCTTACTGACCCCAGACTTGTGTAGTTTTTCTGTTTAAATTTAAAAAATTATATAAAATTATATATATAATATCCTATAAAAAAAAGCAAATAAGTATTCTACTTGGTTGATTATGTTAATCTATGCCTGAGTGGAAATCAAGGAAAGTGAGAGATACCCACGGTCACATCTCATGCCCTGGTGGATGAGTCCATACAGCAGAGAGCCGCAGTGGTCACAGAAGGTGGGGCTGGAGTACGTGTGGACCTTGAACTTGTGCTTACTGCGCGGGTCCTGCAGAGAGACACAAAAAACAGAGCAGTCAGCCACGTTGGCCATAAATAAGAATTACCAAAAGTAAACTGGGAATTAATGTTGATTGCAATAACACAAATACATGGTGCGAAAGATCTTAAAGGGGAAGTACATTTAAACAAGTAGAAGATAAATTAATTCAACCAGGTATTTTACATGGTAAAAGCACAGGTGTGGCAAGGAAAAGTGAGTAAGTAAAGACACAATCTTTCTTTGCAATACAACTTTACAATATTCAAATATTAACCATTTTCGCTAATTGTTTAAAAAATTTAAAATCTGAAATCAGAAAGTAAAAAAACTTGTTTAATAGCAAATGGATTGCTACTGCACAACACATTTCACATATGTGCAGTAATAAATACTGTATTATATAATGTACACGCACACACACAAAACCACCATTGAAAATATATATATATATATATATATATTTTATAAATGTATATATTTTTCAGCAAGCATGCATTAAATTGATCAAAAGTGACATACTTTTACAATACAAAAATGTAACTAAATTTATAAAACAGTTAAATTTAATTTAATGTTTTAAATAAATGTTAATCTAAATGTGTTTATTTTTTCATTAAGCTTTTATCAAAAAAATTATATGAATAGGAATATGAATATGAAAATATGAAAAAAATTGATTGCGGATTCCACAAAAATACTAAGCAGCTGTTTTTAACATTGATAATGAACAATAAATGTTTCTTGATAATCAAATCTGCACATCAGAATGATTAGTATCTTGACTGGAGTAATGGCTGCTGAAAATTCAGCTTTACCATCACAATATCTTTTTTTTTCTTCTTTTTTTTATAAAAATTTGATTTTAAAATTTAAAAATGTTCTTACTGTCTTCATCAAGTGGTGCCTTTGTAAGCATTGAAAACATTAAACTTTTTTGAACAGTAGTGTATTACACATAATTAAACAAATTTAAAAAAAATAAAAATAAATAAAGAGCAGTGAGATTGTTCTTGCTTTTAAAATGTGCTCTTTGATATATAAATTCAATTTTAACATTGTTTTATTATTTAGAATAAAACCGTATATATATATATGTGTGTGTGTGTGTGTGTGTGCTCTTGGTTTTGTGACATATCAGGACACAACTGTGTATAATGACATGGGTATGACACAGGTATTACAAGGAGAGGGTGACTTATGAGGACATAACCCATGTCCCCATTTTTCAAAACGCTTATAAATCATACAGAATTTTGAGAATGTAAAAAATTCACAAAGTTTCCTGTGAGGGTTATTTAGGGGTAGGGTTGGTAGAAAATACAGTTTCTACAGTATAAAACCCATTATGCCTATGGGATGTCCCCACTTTTCACAAAAACAAACGTGTGCGTGTGTGTGTGTTGATTAATAGTATATAGATTATATAATGATGGAGGATGACACCTGAGTGATACTGGAGTGCATTGGTCAGCAGGGCACTGCCAGACAGCTGAAACACTGGCACACCAGAATAGCCTTCCTGTTCGCCTCCCCCCAAGTCATCCATCCATTATTAATTAAGCAGGCGCTCTTTTATGACTTTCTATTCATAAGAAGCTTTTTTAATATTCTCCCTCTGAATATAGCTCATGGCGGCATTGACACTCACACAAAAAGAGAGCAGCTTCCATACGGCCGGTGGCCTGTGGCCTGGGCACACAGAGGCCACAGTGAGTGGATGCAGCACACACAAAACCCCTACACACAGTTGTGCTACATATTCTTACAGTAGAGGAAAATGCAATGAGAAGAGGTCAGAGTGAATTTACACAGGTTGCCCCCACACAGTTTAGGGAAGCAGAGGTGCTGATCAAATGAGAGAGGGAGTAGGTGGATGAGGCGAGAGAGAAACAAGCAAGGCTACATGATAATATTAAAATAAAAATCACAATAAATACTTGCAAAGGGGCCAAAGTTTGGCCTCTGTTAGTGGATACTGTCACTGTACATGCCCTGCAGGGTAAAAGTATTTTTTCTATTTTCATAACAGCAGTTTTCTATTTTGTATTTCTATTTTATTCCAGTCTTCAGTGTCAAACCATCCTGACTAATATTTTTGTAATATACTACTATTTTGATAGGTAAAAATTTATAGCCTGAATGCACTGTAAGTCACTGTTAAGCGTCTGCTAAATGCATAAATTATATATATATATATATATATATATATATATATATATATATATATATATATATATATATATATATATATATATATATATATATATATATTAAACAGCAGTGTGCATATTACTTTTATATCATATTATAGCATATTATAAACAATTATCTAGTTTCTGGCAGAGGAAGCTATAAACTTCAAAAGAGTGACAAATCCACAACTACTCAACTGAATCATGCCACACAGGTCGTTTCTATGCATCAACCATTGTATCCTTTTCCTTTTTTTTTTTTTTTCATGAGAACAGTTGTGAAAGTATCAATTTGGAAGTCACTCTACAAACAACCAAACCTATAGCGACCCATTAGAAAAAATATAAACAGCACTGAGCAAACCACAAAACCTACACGAGTGAGTGGGCAATTTGGACAGCAATATGAAAACCACTAGAGCCAGTGCACTTTCAAAGCTCAATGGAAAGCAGCTAAGTACTTAACTAAAATTATATTAACCATCCCAGCCATATTAAACCGCATTGAGGACGCTATTGGAATTACGCTTCTATCCATACATCAAGTATGAAGTATAATCAAGTTTTAAAGCCTGAGCCTCCGTGATTTATGGACCAAGTTGTCCCTTTTTTTCTTGTGTTTGCCGGCAAAGTTACAAGTGTTGATTATGCTTAATTTAGTGAAAAGTACAAAGCCCATGAGTTCATTCACAAAACCTTTGCTCTGCAATGCAATACTTTGCAACAGAGTTTACAAAGTTTCGCAAGAGAACACAAAAGCATTGAAGTACGTTATCCTACTTGTAATAAAATGAAAGTAAAATGCACAAATAACATCGGCAAGGTCTAAAAGATTTTCACAACTTCTACAACTTTTTTTGCTTTAGAACATTTACAAATGTTAAATCTACAATTAAAATTTTAAGGATACCACTGCATCTGTTTGGAAAAAAGTGCAGTGATTTAGTTATTTTCAAAGCGTTCAATGGACTCTCATTATAATAGAACTTCATTATTGTTTATTTAATTCAAACAAGTCATTTTTTGTTAAATATAAACTAAAATTTCTGCACAGGACAGACTTGGTGTTGTTTTGAAACAAAATAAACTATATTTTATTGGCTAAATGTCAAAATGAGTTGAAATATATCGGCATATTGGATATCCGCAAAATCCAATATCATGAATTCTAGTAGGAATAATAGAACGGGGTTGAGCGAAACCACACATTTTTTAAATCATATTTTAAGTGCGTTGACTAAATTACTAGTTAAATGACCTTTATAGGACTGTCTCAAATGTTTTTGTCTATAGAATGAATGTCAGTAATGTGAGTTCAAAACCTCATTAGATCACACTTCTATTGTATTGAACACTAAAGCATTTTTCTAAATTCTCTTTTGTGTTCCAGAGAAGAAAGTCAAAGGTTTGGAAATATATATATATATATACATTTTTTTTTTGAGTGAACTATGCATTAAAAAAAAAAAAAAGCCCTATTTCATGTTCAATGCATCCTTCTTGCATAAATACATTTTCTAGCAATCAAAAACAGTCCAATAAAACATATTGGTGCATCTAATGGCACCACAAACTATTTACAGCACCATCTAAGGCCCCGTCCACACAGAGATGCGTTAAGCTGTGTACGCATAAAATCCGTGTATATTTTCTGAAACGATGACATCATCAGCCCACATCTCGCCCCATTTAGACACCGCTATGTAACAGCAACCAAAACATGAACAAACACTGAACGACTGTTCACGTTTTTTTATTATTATTAACTAACATTAACACTGATTAATAAATGTATTGTTCAATGTTCATTTGTATACCGTGAGCAAGGTTTACGCGCATAGTCCAAGTCTTCTTCTCCATTTTTAGTGCATCTTAAAATGAATTACAGCACCACATGCTGGTCTGGCATGTACACTACATCGTTTTGTGTCGGTTTCGTGTGGACGCAGATATTTCTTGAGCCGAGAAAAAAAAGAAAAAAAAAAAGATTGGATAGGGAAAGCTCTGGCTTTGTGTGGACGTAGCCTAAAGCAGCACAGAGAACAATATGATGTGCTCACGTCTGTGAAGGTCCATTCAAACAAAAGAAGGCACATCAGAAGAGGGCTGTGAAATGCAGAGTAGGTGCAGGTGTGAAGGGGCTTTTGTAGACTCATCTGAATAGTCTGATGACAATGTCACCCCTGAAGCGCTGGCCCATCCGACAAAACACAGATTCACTCATAATAAAGAGAAGAGACAAAGTATTATTCATTTGTATTATAATTCCCTGTCATCTTATACAAATGGGACACAGTGAGCAGCATACAAACAATAACAAAAGATGAAAGCAGGTAGATGAAATTAAGCCCAACATATTGGTGCACTGCCTGTCCAAACAGATCAGGAAAGGAGACAGCAAGTGACAGACGCAAATAAAATCATAGCACCATCTTTGTGCTAGAAACACCCTCTTCCTAATTGTGTATAGATTTAACCTCAAGCATACAACTGTCCGATTTGTGTCCGATTTCAGGTCTGTATGGGCACATTTGATCCCAAAATGTAGGTAAAACCTGAGCCACACACACAGTGTGCAGGTGTGATGTTTCACTGATCACGTCCCCCTCTTCAAAGCAGATGTGATCATTTAAGGAGCTTTGTTCATCACTGAACCCTCATTAAAATGAAAAGCACAGGAACTCTGTCTATTCATAAACGTCAAAGGCAAAGAGCAAAGCCAACCAGACTAAATCTGATCAAGACCCACTGATCACAAAATACTAATGTTCCTTTTTGGACATCACAGAAGATGATAGTGACCTTTTGATCATTTTTACCAGAATATGTCAAACTATGTCTAATTATATATTAATGTATTATATTGCGTGCTGCAGACAACTGAAACAACAAAACTATGAACTGTACCAGATTTTCTTGTGTCTGTTTTTTTTTCTATGACTCCAACAAACATGCGTCTTTCTGAAATCTTTCAAATTTTCTACTGTCTTGTCCTATTGCATAAAATAAGCAAGACCAAGGCCACACAACTTTATTACATGCTGAATATGTGGTTACATCCTGAAGCTCCTTCCGAGGGGGGAGTGGTGTGTTTGCATTGGCTGAACTTGTCAGGCAAGATGTTCACTGCTCCCTCAGACCACTGCAGGTGTTTGGGAAACCAAGAAAAATAAAAAACACAAAGCAGTTGACAGGAAACAGCAAGTGCTACACAGCAAAGCGATCTTCTGCACATAACCTTTTAGAAACTCCACCATTAACATGTCAGTCCCTTAACATGAAGTTCATTTGTCGCTCTTTCTATGCATTTAAATTGCTCTATATTTAATTTATTTTTATATGCACTACACCGAAATGAATTAAATTAAGGATTTTCATGACTTCACCATGCATGTCCTGGTGATTTAATCTAGTCTCCCAGATTGGTCAAACTGGTGTAAGGGAAACAGGTCAATTTAGCTCAAAGGTAATCATTTAATAATTTAAAGGGAATTTGAACAGAATCACTGTTTCACGGCTGATCACTGAGACGCGCCTGCGGTTCACTGAACGAGCCGTTTAACATCAAATCTGCGCTGAATATTAATATCCAAACTATAGTGAAACACTTATCAGTTACCACAGTAACAAGATCGGCAGTTTAAGAAATTAACTTGTAAGCACAAAACACAAGATACTTCTCTTTTCAATATGAATAAGGCTTTATTGGATAAATCTATAAACTAATCTAACACATAAACGCACGCACTCACACATTCACACAAGTTGCAGGAAGATCGAAAGTTAGGGAAAGATGAGTTTAAGAGAATGGAAATATGGAATCCCAAGTTTACAGCAATACGTTAAATTGCATAGACATGAACAGCCATCAATCACTTAATTAACGCTCGCATTGAGTTCCTCAATGGGGTTAAAATTATATTAAATACACCAGTAAAGGTCACAGTCTGGAGGTTACTTGCTTCTCCTGTGAAAAAGGAGTCCCGTTGAAAGGGGTATCCCGATGTCGCTGATTGGCTGGAAGTTCAGTAGTCGCTGAAGTGACGTCTTGGGAAGGCTTGTGGTGGGGAGTTGGCTGAAGGTGCAGAGTCGTGTGCGCTGGTTGAAGTTGAACGGGCACCCGAGGTCCGGCGTCGGAGACTCGATGTTACAAAACTTAACTCAGAACACGAAACTCTCAAACGGAAAAGAAAAGAAGTAAAGCTTGACGAGACTAAGTTGTGTTTCTCCTCATAGTGGCTAAGTAGCAGCAGGCGTGCAGGCTGAAGCATGCTGCAACCGCGCTCAAAGAACAGTGATGACAAACAGCATGGCTAAAAGCTAAAGCTAAGAAGAAAAGCTAAAAGCTGGTATGACTGATAGCAAAAGCAAGGCTAGAACTAAAAGCAGGCATGACTGATAGCAGCAGCATAGCTAGAGACTAAAAGCCAAGATTTTATGGTGTCCTAAGTATTTAAACTGGCCTGTTGGCCACACCTCAAATGTTGTCTTGACCAATCAGATATTGTCTTGGCTCGGGGGTATCATAAATCATATGTTTATCTTACAAACCATGTGGTCCGAATTTTCCCACTCTTGCAGGGTCTAATTTTGGACATGGTTCCTATAATCAGAATATGATACATGTGACGAATAAATGATTGTCTGGTCTAATTCAAGCAAGCAGATTCGATTATATCGATACTAGACATGACTATGTATCCTATAGTTATCAAAAGACATACACAATAAGTGATTATAACATGATAGTCAAATGTGTGGGTTACATATAAATGAATATGGAGTGAAGCGATGGACTGAGTCATTTTGGAGTTAATTTTGGTCCATATATATGTACAAAAGACAAATATTTATGTGGAGACCAGAGGTTCAAAGGCCCTTCCCCCTTAGGAATTTCAGGCTGGTTCTGCTGGGTGGGGGAAGTGAATGAAACTTGTGCAGTACAAGTAACAGTAACAATGTTAGTGTTGAAAGCTGTTTTGTGAAAAAAGTTGGTTGGTCATCTTGCTTGGGTCTTGTGGCACTAGAACTGATTCATGAATTCGACTCTTTATTTTGTCTGGTTCGAGTCATTTCTGTCACACTGGTGTTTACTTTGGCAACCAGCTTATCTTCCAGCCTGACTAACTGAAAAGTGCTCAAAAAGTTTTTTAACATTTAAAAGACCAGTCTAAGCTAAAAGACAGCAACTAACACAAACAAACCTGCTAAGGGTAGTTTTCAAAAGGGTAAAAATCTCATATTTAAAATTCCTTAATATTTCCGTGTTTTCCCTTAAAAGGATCGGTTACCCCAAAAATCTGAATTCTGTCCTTAATTACTTACCCTCATGTGTTCCAAATCTGCTGAATACAAATTAAGATATTTCTGATGAAATCCAAGAACTTTCTGACCCTCCATAGACAGCAAGGGAACTACCAATGTCAACAAATTATGCATTTGAGTTAAAAAACAAACAAAAACAATAATAACACTTTATTCAACAATGCTTCTCTACTGTGCCATACTTAGCTGCCATTTAAAACACACATGTGTGTGATGCTGCTGATACAGGAGCATGCATTGTGACATAGTACTCTAATGAAGAAATTGTTGAATGAAGTCATTATTTTTGTAATAGTTACAAAAATTTAGTTCTCGCAGCTTCATAAATTAAGGTTGTACCACTGAAGTTTCATGGACTATTTGAACAATGTCCTTACAACCTTTCTGAACCTTAAACATGTCAGTTGTGTTGCTGTCTATGGAGGGTCAGAAAGCTCTTGGATTTCATCAAAAATATCTTAATTTGTGTTCTGAAGATGAAAAAGGGTCTTACAGGTTTGTAACGACATGAAGGTGAGTAATTAATGACAGAATTTTCAATTTTGCCTGAACTAACCCATTACGTTTTATTCATTTTTCTAGTAATCTGAAAAAAAGAGACAAAATCAACTGAACCTTATATATAATGCGAAAAAATAATTTTTGCTGCACTTGAAAAGGTCCAAGTTAAACAGTTTGAACTTTGAATGGTGCATCACAGTCCTTAAAGCCTTCGCTCCATAGCGTCTAATGCACTGAGCAACACTGATGCGAACAGACCTTAATAGATGATAATTATCTCACCTACGTTACCGTAAACTGCGTACAAATGCCATTATCTCTGTCATAGAGGAAAACGCTGCTGTTTTTTTCTATGACAAAGCAACAAAGATTCTTTTCAGATAGAGCGCATGCACAATCCTCCCACTTCCATGCTTCTATCACACAGCACGCAGCGCACTGAGTCATCCAATAATCAGTACTGAATAAGAAGGTGCAGGCAGTTCTGTACAAAGGAGTTCAAATGGAAAGGCAGGGGAGAGAGAGAGGAGACGCAATAGAAATGCATCGCTATAGAGCCCTCCCACCCGGTGGCCTTCAGAGAGTTCCCATGGTGATGGCCAAAGCCCATCGCCCAGCAACAGGCTGGTACCTGTCACAGCAAGAGTTTGCGGCGGTTGTCGCGTCTGGCTGGAGGAAGAAATAATAATACACTTGAGAAGCTGAGCATTTCTGTGTAAAGACGCAAAAACACACAGTTTCACGCTTCCATTTCCCCTTTTCTCAAACTATGCACTATTTATGAGGCATGTTTTCCTTTAGTAGCAGCTGTAGATTATGATCATGTCCGAGAGGCTGCTTGTGGGTAGCATTCATCACAGTGTCAGTACCACTGTGATAGAGTTATGCAAAACACAGTTTCTGTGGTTTGCTACAAGAAAACGGTCATGGCCAACAGTTAAAGGCTTTAGTTGATCATGCAATAGTAATATATAAGAATAATGCAAAATAATAATTATAATAATAATAAATAATCATTAAATATTACATGAAATGTATCCAATTCTGGCTATTAACAAACTATTAACTACGACATTTGAATAAAAATTTGCTGCTTATTAATAATTAGGTAGTTAGGTTTAAGTTTGGGTATTGTATAGGCAGTGTTGGGTATAGTTACTTTGGAAAGTAGTTAGTTAGGTTACAACGTTACCATCAATTAAAAGTAATCAGTTATGATACAGCGTTACCTATTCATAAAAGTAACGCGTTAGAGTACTCATGCGTTACCAAAAATTAAAAGCCGTTTGCAGCGGCTCACACATGACAGACACAGCCCCCGGCCCCTTTAAATGCACCTAGAAGTCGTGACTCCCGACAATGAATAACGTCAGTCATCCGACTAAATTAACACTGCAGGATAACAATAACAGGAAAGTCAGTCAGCAATCGGCTATTCCACATGGCGTTTTATTTATTTATTATCACAGAACATATTATTAATCAAAATTCGCACCTAACGTTACCCAGCCCGGGTAGCCTAGGCTACTGTATATTATGAGCACCACAAGATAACTCCTGATTTTTCTTTAACTTTAAATAATGCAGTTATCAAAGTACAAGTATGCTTACTTGTAAACACAACCTTAAACAGGCTTGCAGATTTAAATCCATTTAGAAATGATTAACAACCAGCCAGCCAACGATCTAACAGAAATTAACAGCTGCCTTTCAAACAAAAATGATAACAAACCGAATTAAATCCTTCACTGCCACACAGGCAAATGACAAATCGCTTAATAGCCGAACTAATTATTATTAAAGTGTCACTCACAGTCACAAGCCTAAATTCGCTTTAACACTCTTCAAAGTAGTGATTACAACGTAGCGTTAAATTTGAGGTAGAATTTTTGGCGGTCGACAGAAGCTTTTCACCAAAGCAGATTGTGCATTTTACCGTTATGTTCTTTTCTTTTTCGTTGACAAATTGAAAATAATGTGCGTACTTCCATAAACCAAACGCTGTCCTCTCTGCTATCTTGCCGGGAGTTCGAAAAAAAAAAAAAAAAAAAAAAAAAACCCACACGCACACACACACACACTGGGTCAGGCGCAGGGCACAGACGCATCACAGCCATTGACTTTACGATCAGAGAGCTTCGGCTCCGCTGATACTGTACATCCGCAGGTGGCACAGTAGACCTAGGACTACTGTCTGACAAAAAGCAGGCTGCAGTCGGGATTTTCCTTTCCTTAAAATAACGGATTACTTTTTTAAAAAAAATAACGAAGTTACTGATTACTTACGCACGAAACTAACGCGTTAAGTTACAAATTTCAGGAAAAAAGTAATTAGAGTACTCTAACGCGTTACTTTGTAACGCGTTACCCACAACACTGTGTATAGGATTAGGGATGCTTTATAATTACTAATAAATGGGCAGTATGTTAATAAAAGGTATCCTAATAAGCAACTAGTTAATAATCAGATCTAGTTCCTATACTACAGTTACCAAATGTTTTAATTAAAAAATAATTATAATAATTAAATTGATATGAAAACATAAATTGTACAATAAAATATATAATTTTATTTCAATTCTCCTTGAAACTGTCACAAAAATGTAACATTTTTGATTTATGTCATAAACTGACCAAGTATACCCAAAGGGTTCACATACTTTTCCCAATGGTAAATGTGTTTCTTGCTACTGAAAGTGGCTGTAAAGCAAAAGATTCGTTGGTATAATATGGTCTGAGGGTCGAAGGGATTTTTTCACACACACACACACACACACACAGAGAGAGAGAGAGAGACATCTTCAGTTCTGATTAGTCCAGCCATGTTTCCTTTTTAATGCTTTGTGACAAGCAAACAGCCGCACTGCTCTGCAACAGAGTGACGATTGGTTTCTCCTTGAAACTGCTCTTTAAATAACTACACAATAGCTTATTCACAGAGAGAACAGCACATCCATAACAAACAGCTTAAATATGAATACACTTCTTAGCTCTTTATGCCTTCATGCCTACAAGCATGAAAGGTAAACTGTCCAATCAGAGAAAAGTGTTACTGGCGCAGGAAACGTGTTTATGCAAATGCCTGCCTGGCCTTATTAAATCAGTGCCCCATGGGAGTATGCAACCAGCGTGAGAGAGGTATTTATAGATATCACCCACTTCTGGCAGAGCATGTGGGCACATCCATGACTATCCCAGCGGGATTTCAATAATGACAGTTGGGAGTGGGAGATGGCGTGGAAATTTCTAGAAAGGGTTAAGCTTTGTGAATGGCAGAAGATAAAAAGCGAGCCTAAGGGGGGCTTTTTGTGTTTCTCAAAAACGTTTAATCGGCTCACAATATTTCCTAACAAGTTACAGTACAGGTTGTAATTTATCCATATAAGTTGAATGTTTTAATATACACACACATACATACATACACATATAGGTATGGTGAGGCATGGTGTTTGTGAGTGTGTATGCACATGTTTATGTGGTTTATGAGGATACAATTTTGTATGATGATATGGGTATGATGACATGGGTATTACAACGTGAATGTGATTTATGAGGACACTTTTGTGTCCCTGTAATTCAAAAGGTTTATAAATGCTTCAGAATTAGTATTTTTACTATTTTTACCTGTCATGCCAGACAGGTAGCAATACAGTTAACAAGCATTGCTCTTGTGGCAAACAACAGCAGTGTTTATTGTAGCCAATTATTCCAGTGAAGCTGTGTGTCTCTGTCTGTATCATTTTTAAGAGGTGACGATCACCAGGACTGAGCGGATAAATTGGGAAACTCTTTCTCACTATCTGACAAAGCCTTATGCGCAAACAGAAACTGACCACAGCAATACTGATATATCATCGATTTTAAGGATTTCTTAAAAAAGTTAAATGAATCAACGTGAGAGTGAGGGCTGAGATAAAAAATTTTTAAATAAAGAGGCAGATACTAGATATTTTAGGTTTCCTAAGAAACCAGTGGGCGTTAAACACCCTTGATCGGAGGTGTGAAAGACATTTCTGCTTTCTAATACCCTTACTGATCAAAGCCAACAGTCTTGTCACATTTGACAGACTCCCTTTAATACAAAACACGTACTATGGAATAAGACTTGCAAGAAGCAGCAAGCGTATTCTCACACGTCTATGAACCCACCTAAAGTCTGTTTTGGTCTGGTTTTTATTGCACAACTGCAATCAGAGTTGAGTTTCAGTGCGATACAGAGTTCTTATAACGTGAATGAGAGTTTAATGAGACTACCGGTACAGAAATCCCTTGGTGAATGTCTAATTAGCCCACTTCTATAATTGAAGCCTAAAACGAGCCCCTTTGAAAACATCTCTGAGTCCGCCTTGCTTGGCTGTCTTTGACATTGACTATATTTATACCTACAATCCCCTTTAGTGGCTCTTCTGAGACTAGCTAGCAGATCTACACAAGAAAAAACTGATGACAATGTCACAAGGCCAAGGCTTCATCAAATAGAAAATCGCGCCTAGTTTACTGGCACGCCGACGTCCAGAGCGCACGCGGTTTTGGCGGCACTTCTAGACCAGTAGAGAACAAACGTGAAAACAGAATTAAGCGTGAACCTCATCACCGTGGCTCTGGAGGAGGATGAAAGGGCGCGTTTCATCTGCATGAATGGGATGAATGGCGAGGCTTCTTAGAGAAGTGGTGGGACAGTGCCAGATCACTAATGTGGACTGAGGCGTGGAAATGTGCTAACGTCATCCCACCAACATTCACGATTTTAGATCACTCTAAATCCCTTTGGGAGCGTCTGCCAGCCGTGTCATATCGCCTGGCCCGGCTGGGCGCACTGTGTAAATATTACGGTATTCTAAGAAGGGGAGCTGACATGGGACTTATAGGGTGCTCCTCTGAGAGCTAAAGGTACGTCTGACTGAGGGAAGGCCACTGAGAGGGCTGTCAGACACACAGAGCTGGGACTATCACTGTTAAAGAGTTCACAGGGCACTCGTGAATACAGCATCTTATCTGAAGGCAGAGCGGTCCAGCTCATAAATGAAGTGAAAATAAAGTATACCCCAGTATATTGTTTTACTGGGGTAAATGATCTTGTTTGCCAATGATTGAGGAAACAAGTAATGTGTATGACAGTTAGATTATGTTGAAAATAGCATATAATTAACACTATCAACTTTCTACCTATTTGTTTACTGACAATATTATCAGGGGTTCTCAAACTAGGGTCTAAGGTCCACTTGGTGCAGCAAGGGGTTCTAGGGTCCAAAGAAAAAATATGAAGCCAAACCTAAGAGGATTTTATGAAACCAATACAGTAACACTCAAGGGCAACATATTGTTAGGAATTAACTCAATAAAGGAGCATTAAATAGATTGAAAGTGACAGTATAGGTTTTGACATTTTTATAAAAACTGGCTCCACTTTATATTAGTTAACTACTATGCATTTACATCAGAAAACAAGTACTTATTGTGATCATATTGTATTAAAAACACTTCTGCTGCTATTGAGGGGGGATAAGGGTAAGGTTAGGGAAAGGTTTTGTAGTATGGGTAGGTTTAAGGGTGTGTTAAGGTGTGAGGGATGTGTCAAAAAGTGTAATTATAATCAATTACACTGTTGACCCATTAAATGGGACATTAATTAAAGATATAATTAAATGTGGGTATTTTTTTTTAAATATATAAGTACAATGTAAAAACATGTATGTACACAATAGCCGCGTTTCCACTGCCAGGCCAAGGGCCAGGGAATTTTGGCCTGCCAAAACCCTTGTGCCAAGGTGGACAACTCGGGCTTGAGCAGAGCTTTATTCAAACCAGCCCGACTGATCTTTTCAGTTTTGCAAAGCGGAAACACGGGCCATTCTGATAAGATTTGAGCTAGGATCATGTGACCGCACATGAAGGAAAGAGGGGTGGCGCCGTTTCAAAAACCAGTGCAAACAAACACAGAAGAGTATCCCGGATAAGAGAAAAGAGTGGATGCTGAGTTTTATTCTCACATATACAGAATAACATTTCTATTAATTGTCCACTGAATTATGTGATCTGTAGAGCACTGTCTGTTTTCTTCCATGAGCGCTAAAGTGTTATGAGCGCGTTCACTCTTTTTCTACACATGAAATATGAAAGCAAATAGACATGATTATGACGATACGTTTTCTGTATGTGTTTTGTATGCAGCTCATGGTATTTTTATAGCTATAAAGGATGTTTATGACAAATATTAGCAGTGTAGTGTAATTAAACATACAAAGAGTGCATGTGTCTGCTTATTCATCAAATCAACTAACGTTATAGATCACAATTGGAAGTTATTACAAGCACTCGATAATGGTGTAAAGTGGGTAAGCAAATACATTAATAATTACATACATTTTCAAGTGTAGCTTGACGCTAATTGTACTTCTAATTATATTTTAGGATGTAGCCTATTCTTGTAAGCATTATCAGATGATTTTATATCCATTTATGACATACATATCTGAAGAAAAACACATTGTTGTTCATATTTTGCTCCACTTATGTCATAAAATACATCATAATCATAGCTTTTGTTCGGAGCTCCCTCTGCTACTCAGGTCAGAGGGAAAATAATAGAAATTATAATTTTTTCTAAATTTGATGTATACTATGACTACAAATAAACAGAAAAAGACGTGACTGAATGTGTGTGTCCATTATTTCATTATGATCAATGTATCACTTTATATAAAACTGGTAAAACATCAAAGCTGTTGGATTTAAATCTTTAAGGAAACAACACAACATGCAAACAAACGGCAGCTTTTATCGTGTTCGTTTTGTGACCTTGCTAGTTCCAGTGATTTATTTCTGATTCGTTTTCTGATAACTTTTTCTTTGTTGGTGAAATGATGGGGTTGTGTGATGTTGTTCCAGAGAGGCGTGTAAAGGGTGGTTTTAGTGAAGGGCATTGGAGCTTCTGGCCCGATGATGGAAACACAGCAGTGCTACAGGTTTGAAGCTATTGGTAAAGCACTGACTCGCACTGGCCCAACAGTGGAGAAGCGATTAATAAGTGCATTGTATCAAATGATTAATCTAAATGTAAGTACATAGTTGTTAAGGCCATCTAATACAAAGTGGGACCACATATTCAAATAGATTGTATTGTTTGTTAGGTTGTAAAAAGATTTTGGTTGCACTTTATTTTACAGTACGTGTACTAACATGTACTTATAGTGTACTTACAGTGTATTTATCTAAGAAAGTTCTGGTAATACAAGGTAACTAGATGGGGTAGGGTTAGGTTTAGGGGTAGGTTCAGGGTTAGTACCTAGTTATTACATAGTTATTGTATATAAGTATATTACTATCCCATGAGGCCACAGGAGAAAAGATGCATAATGATGTATGTATAAATGGAGAAGAACAGGGACATCATGATGTAATAAGTATGGATTGTATTTAAGCTTCCACGTATATACTTATAAAATTAAGTTTTAACTGCTCAAGAAGTTCTGCATTAAAATCGATGAGAATTTTTTAAATACTTTGAATCAAATTTCATATTCTTGTTAATCATCATATTGGTCTCTTTCAGTGAAGGGTTTTTTTTTTTTTTATGCCTGTGGTGACAATAAATGTAAAATTGATTTCCGGATGATTGCAGTCAAATAATTCCACCGTGAGATTTTTGTTCACAATTCAGATTTTTTTTTCTGTAACTCCTGGTGGAAAATGCTAGTTTAGAATCAAAAGTGGCTGGGAGTGAAGCAGAAATGTATTTTTCATAATTGCATGGATTCAAAGAGCAAAGCCATTTCCCGTAACCGCACAGCACCATTCATTCTCCCTGTTCCTGTGTGTAGTGATTGTAATGATGTGATTGAACTGGCATTCTACGTTCACTCTCATCCACAATAACAGAAAAGCGTTCTGGTCCCCCGTGTGGACGAGCTTCCTGTAGCTGTCACTATAGACCGGGTAATTTGTTGATTTAAATGGTTGTATAACTCAGAGGCCCGAGACAAAATGAAAGGAGAAGAAGACTCCAGGAGGAAATCTGAAACGGAGAGGGTTATCGTCAGCGCAGCTGTCGCACACACTTCCTCTGTGACAGTACATCTGATTAGATTTGCCAGAGGACGACAACTTCTGCCCACCTTTTTTCTCTGTTCTCTCACATGGGACTGAGAGAGAGACAGACACAGATTGAAGAGGAGAGACAAAGAGAAGGGGAGACAGAAAGCAGAAGAGTGGAGGAAGGAAGGAAATGGAAGAGATATTTGTACTCACGTCTGATGCAGGACCCTTATCTGCTCCGGGGCAGGAGAAGGTGACGAATTCATGGCAACGCTTGTGCACCACAAAGCAGCAGACTGAAAGAAGGAAGGAGGGAGAGACAGACAGATGAGATAAACGGTGAGAATCAGAGCTCATGGCACTGACAGACATTAATCTGCTGTGACAAAGATCCTGTTTGATTTCATGTCATGCCCTATGACCCAACCTGACCCCCCCCCCACACACACATACACTGCATCGCAATACAACACTGCATGAAGCCTGACTACAACCGTTAAACAAAAAGTGGTACTTGAACACCATGAGTGCCTGTTTATTTCTGTTATTATTACATAATTCTTGGCTTTTGAATTGATTCCCAATTTGTGAGCGCTCCACAGTTGAAACAAAAGATATGTGTGTGTTATGGGCATTTAAACGGTGCTCTGTGTAGCGCACATGCACCACATTTTCTATTTTTATCGCAGCGCACTGACTGCAGCAATTTTTATCTGAAGTAAAATACATGGCAATTAATTCACACATTAAATTTGCCAACAAAACCATTGTATTAAATCATTTCTTTCAATTTTGGAGTTCCCTTCATTCCTTCTCCATAAACTACAATAATTCACTGGTTATACTACAGTTTTGTAACAAATGTAAAAAGAGGTCCTCTATCAACAGAAGAGGAGGTGCAAAATCTTGTTGTCATCATGTTGTTTTAGTAATAAAGCTTGAACTTTGAAGACTGAGTGTTGCACCTTTGTCCAGCTCATATATTACACAGTTTTGGAAATATCTCTCATTTTCATTCATTAAAGATTTCAAAATGGTCCATGAGCACACATAAAAAATAAATAAAAAATGAAACAACTGCTTTAAACAACACCTTTACTTTGTTGTGAGGGTTAGGTTTAGGTGTAGGGTTGGTGTAGGGTGATAGAATATACAGTTTGTACAGTATAAAAACCATTACGCCTATGGGATGTCCCCATTTTTCACAAAAACAAATGTGTGTGTGTGTGTGTGTCACACAAATGATATATATGATTTTTTTTAAATCACTGAATTAAACATTTAATATAGTTCATACACATTTCATTTAGTTAGTCTTTTTTGAAATACAATATAATATTTAATGTATATGTGACAACAATGTAATATCACTACTGTGCTGTGTGAATGCTTATCACTGACTACAGTATATGGAGTGTTACTCAATATTAGCAGGCAATATACAGTACTGTATACTACACTGTAAGCAGCTAGTATACAACAGCCTGTGACAGCAGCCCACCCTCATCAGAACTATAGGAGTTGGTACTAGCCTACTATGCAAATGCTGTGCTGTGCTGGACTATACATACAATACCCCTCTATGCACATCCCTAACGCCCCTGGCACCTCTGCAGATCATCATAGGGGCATTGCTCTTCCTGCTGCAGGTTAACGCTCCTATTCACTGAAGGCCACCGTCTGTATTTGATCTATAGTGTGGATATTTCTGATCCCATGAGACTGGAGCAGGTTAAAGGCATTTTTTCATGGGAAATGACATAAGAAGTCTTTCACGTTCACTGTTATCTCTTTCAGAATCTGCACTTTTAGTCTAGCAGCTCCGGCCAAAACACAACAGCCAAACCTCAGACAGGCTGAACAGCCACTGTCACCCACACACTCCAAATACTCCAGTGAGAAAAGTGAGAGAGAAAGAAAAACAGATTTGGAAGAGAACTGAAGCATATGATTCAGTGAAGTTTGCTCTTTTCATCTTAGTGATCCTAAACCAGTTTATTTTAAAAATCTAATAAAAATAGGCCACATACAACCTGAGCTAAACATTCAAGCAGCACCTAGTAACAACACTAGTCCAGTTCTTTTGAGCTCTAACATCTTTTTGGATTGGGAACTGGGCAACAGAACAGTCAGTCCTTTGATTACTCGTCTGCAGATCTGTGGAAGGACCAGATCACTCCAAAAACAATAATGTGTTACTATGCATTTTTACTGTCCATTAAAAACCTTTTCTCTAGTCCAAATTTCTTACTGAATTAAAAGAGAAAGAAAACAAAATATATGAAACAAGAAGAAATCACATCTCAGATTTATTTTTCTTTTAAAAAATAAGTAAATGTGGTAAATAAGTGTTTGAAGAGAATATTAACAATTTCTATGAACAACTGCCGTTTATCATAGAAAGATCCAGAGCTGCCATTCTGAGAACATCTTCAGCCCCAAACACTTTAATAGTAAATAGACTTCTGAATTTGATCTTTAAACCTCTTTATAGAAAGTGCATGGAATCACATCAAAACAGAGCTCTGAATCCTGTGTATCTGAGCCAAAAGCTGACAAAAACACATGATAGATTTTCATCTCGCCTTTTGGCAAACAACTCCCTTTTTGCCTCTCTTTTTAGAGCTCAGAATAAACCTGTGATGTGCAGACTATGATCAGCACTTGAGAACGGTCAACACCACTGACATTTCTACATCCTGCAGTGGCTATGCATTATACACAAACTATATTAATAAAAATGTGATCTATTACTCTTTTACTTTCTTTCTTGCCACAAAATAGCTTTTCTTGGTCAGTCTTAGCTATGCAGTTACAATGAACGAGAACTTTCAAAGCTTAAAGGGTAAGTTCAGCCAAAAATGAAAATTAAGCAATAAATTAGGCAGGGTACACACCGCAAGCTGCAGCAGAGCGGAAGCAGCGCGCTATTTTGCTTTCACATCGGCAGCGGAGGCAGCGCGCAACTGAATGGCGGATTTTGGACAGAGTACTCTATAAATGGGTAAGTTCGCATTGCTTTATTTCCATTTCAAATACATTTAAATAAAAAGACTTAGCAATAAGATTTTTTGAATTAATAATTTAATTGTAACTTTTGTTGCATCTTTGTTTTGCTGTCTTTGTTTTCCGTGCAGTACGTGTTGTTAATAGAAGGAAGGCCATCGCGCTATATTTGTTATTAAGGAGACTTGTTTATTATATATGTATGTATCACCTGCTTTTGTTATTTGTGTGCTTGCTATGGGTAATTTAGAAATTGTAAATATATGGTTCCAATTGAATCAATTAAGTTATTTCTTGAAAAGAACAATAATTCTACAATTTCACACATTTGTTTTATGTAGCCAACACATGTTTTCTGTTGAACATTCCAAGATATTAGAGGAAAGTGACAGGGTTTTGAGGTTGTGGTGAACCTAGAACTGTAAGTATTTTGACATACTTTAACATAAAATATATATACAGTATAGACCAATATATAGGCCTAGTTATAAGGATACGACTACTACTACTACTACTAATAATAAATAAATCTCTAAGGCTAAACTAGCAGTATAAATTATTTAAAGTTGTTTTTGTATTTCGGCCAAAAAGTTTATTTTTGGATAGAACTGTAAGTACTTTAAAAGATGTTTTAAAAATAATAATAATAAAAAAATTGAAAAAAAATGTGAAAAAATTTTTTAATGACATTTTTTAAAAACACAGTAGATATCAGTAATGCAAATTTGAGGGAAAATTATTTTTCGTGTCAGTAGGCTATATGTGTTTTGGCCATGATCATAGTCCCTTTATCTTCTATACATATTTTTTTTATATTCATTTTCTTTTTTAACATACTCCAGTTCTTGTTAAAACACCCTAGATGTGCTAATTTTGTGCACTCCATCATTGCTAATTCGCCAGAGAGTCTCTTGAAAACCAACGTTTGTTAACAGGAGCAACGGAAGCAAAGTTTCCTTACTTAAGAAAAGGAAAACTCGTGGATTACATCGAAATCCTATGACATTCTTCTTTACAAATCCTCGTTTTGTACTTCTAATTAGTGACCTTTGTTTTGTTTTGATTTCTCCGCTGTGTTTTTGCATGCGTCACTTCTGAGCGGTGCATGCGCAAAGCTGACCTCAAACATCATTCCCCCGGAACTGCTTCACTTACAACTGTGAGCGCAAGCTAGATTAAAGTGATTATTACATTTTGAATATGGATATTTTTCTTACAAAAATGCATTGATCCACTACAGAAGGCCTTTGTTCAACCCCTGGAGCCATGCAAGACCCTTTTTTTAATGGGTGAGCTTTGTATTAAACTCCTCATGAACCGATGGAGTGCAACACTCACTAAGTTGCAGGCTTTTACAATTTTTTAAAGAACTCCAACTGAATTCTTCTGAAAGAAGAAAGTCATATAGACCTAGGATGATTAAGGGTGAGTAATTTGTAGCTTAATTTTCATTTTTGGCTGAACTAACCCTTTAAGAACACACAAACACACACGCACACACAGACACACACACACACACGCACACACACACAATATTATACACTATATAAGTTTTCTTCAAACGCATGATTTCTTCACAAATCACACATTGCTATATCTGTCATAAACACTCAAAGGAAGGATCTTCAGTTCAGTTTAGAAAGTTTTACACATTAGGAAATAAATAGATAAAGAATCATCTGAATGGTGTAAACTCACATGAATACTAATAATAGTTTTCTATAAATACTGTTTAAATTATGTATTGTGTGAGTCACCCACAGTGTTTCACTAAAGAAAATCCTCATGCTCACTGGCTGCTGCTTCTGTAGACACACTAGTAGAGCAGAATAGTATTATTTGGTGATGTAAAGAGTGAAAATTAAACAATGGGAAACATTTTCACACTTGAATCAGGCCTGAATATGGATGCCAAGGTTGTTTTATTTATTCATTTATTTATTCATTTTGGTGCAAAAGTTACATTGGTTTTGCTGTGTTTCAAAGATTGAATATACTAGTGTCATTTTTGCTTGTTTGTTCATTTGCATTATTATTTGCTTCACCTTAGCTATGATAAAAATGACTTTCTAAGCCTGGAACATCTAAACGTCCTCCACTGCCTGTTTCAAGCACTGACTTCCAAAATGTGTCCAAAAAGTGAGAGAACATACTCCTTGTCATTGCTCATGTACAGAACGGAGGCATCAAGATGTAATCCTTCATATTTATTATCTAAAAAGCATATTTATTAATAAAAATCTGAAATTCAGAGTCCAAACCGGGGCGGGGTTTATGACCTATCCTGGGACCAGCCACCTGTGACTAGTGCAGCACACTGAATCTAATCAATCAATATACATGACTGCTGCTGCACTGCAATTAATTCCACTTTAAAGTAAGCGAAAGTGTTTTGAAAGGAAAGAAAAATTCAGGCAGAATTACGATTGCCTTGTGCATGGCGAACCAGAACCACAAGTTCATTAATTATGCACAGAAATATTGACAGGCAGTTGTGCTCTTACGGTCATAAAATATTAGAACATAGTATATCATGATTATTCGTGGGTTTGCACTGCTACATAAAAAATGCTGCAATATCACCACAATTTCTCAGAAAAGCCACAGAAAATTCTGTCGTTTTAGACCTCAAAAAAAAAAAAAAGTCCAGCAAAACCCTGGTGAGACTGAAGTGCAGCATCTAACATCATTGTGGTATCAGTACATAAAGTACAGCAATGCTAACCCTAGCTAAAAACTACTGAATACACCTTTAATAAGGAATATAGTATAAGACATGGGCTATGTAAAACATTTATACCATTTTTCTAACTATATATTATAATTGCAGTATGGAAGAAAGTGTCCACCCAAAAGTGAAAATTTTCATTAATCACTCACCCTCTTGTCGTTCAAACCATAAGACCTTTGTTCATCTTCAGAACACAAACGGAATTTAATGGAAACAAAAGCTTTCTGATCCTAGACAGAAACACAACTGACATGTTCAAGGCCCAGAAAAGTAGTAAGGTTAATACAGTACGTCCCACAGATTTCATCAAAAATATTTTAATTTCTGTTCCAAAGATGAACAAGGGTCTTATGGGTTGGAACGACAATAAGGGGTCAGTAAATAATGAGTAAAAAAGTGACAGAATTTTAATTAGATATACAGTATTGTTCAAAATAATAGCAGTACAATGTGACTAACCAGAATAATCAAGGTTTTTCGTATTTTTTTTTATTGCTACGTGGCAAACAAGTTACCAGTAGGTTCAGTAGATTCTCAGAAAACAAATGAGACCCAGCATTCATGATATGCACGCTCTTAAGGCTGTGCAATCGGGCAATTAGTTGAATTAGTTGAAAGGGATGTGTTCAAAAAAATAGCAGTGTGGCATTCAATCACTGAGGTCATCAATTTTGTGAAGAAACAGGTGTGAATCAGGTGGCCCCTATTTAAGGATGAAGCCAACACTTGTTGAACATGCATTTGAAAGCTGAGGAAAATGGGTCGTTCAAGACATTGTTCAGAAGAACAGCGTACTTTGATTAAAAAGTTGATTAGAGAGGGGAAAACCTATAAAGAGGTGCAAAAAATGATAGGCTGTTCAGCTAAAATGATCTCCAATGCCTTAAAATGGAGAGCAAACCAGAGAGACGTGGAAGAAAACGGAAGACAACCGTCAAAATGGATAGAAGAATAACCAGAATGGCAAAGGCTCAGCCAATGATCACCTCCAGGATGATCAAAGACAGTCTGGAGTTACCTGTAAGTACTGTGACAGTTAGAAGACGTCTGTGTGAAGCTAATCTATTTTTAAGAATCCCCCGCAAAGTCCCTCTGTAAAAAAAAAGGCATGTGCAGAAGAGGTTACAATTTGCCAAAGAACACATCAACTGGCCTAAAGAGAAATGGAGGAACATTTTGTGGACTGATGAGAGTAAAATTGTTCTTTTTGGGTCCAAGGGCCACAGGCAGTTTGTGAGACGACCCCCAAACTCTGAATTCAAGCCACAGTACACAGTGAAGACAGTGAAGCATGGAGGTGCAAGCATCATGATATGGGCATGTTTCTCCTACTATGGTGTTGGGCCTATTTATCGCATACCAGGGATCATGGATCAGTTTGCATATGTTAAAATACTTGAAGAGGTCATGTTGCCCTATGCTGAAGAGGACATGCCCTTGAAATGGTTGTTTCAACAAGACAATGACCCAAAACACACTAGTAAACGGGCAAAGTCTTGGTTCCAAACCAACAAAATTAATGTTATGGAGTGGCCAGCCCAATCTCCAGACCTTAATCCAACTGAGAACTTGTGGGGTGATATCAAAAATGCTGTTTCTGAAGCAAAACCAAGAAATGTGAATGAATTGTGGAATGTTGTAAAAGAATCATGGAGTGGAATAACAGCTGAGAGGTGCCACAAGTTGGTTGACTCCATGCCACACAGATGTCAAGCAGTTTTAAAAAACTGTGGTCATACAACTAAATATTAGTTTAGTGATTCACAGGATTGCTAAATCCCAGAAAAAAAAAAATGTTTGTACAAAATAGTTTTGAGTTTGTACAGTCAAAGGTAGACACTGCTATTTTTTTGAACACACCCCTTTCAACTAATTGCCCAATTGCACAGCCTTAAGAGCGTGCATATCATGAATGCTGGGTCTTGTTTGTTTTCTGACAATCTACTGAACCTACTGGTAACTTGTTTGCCACGTAGCAATAAAAAATATACTAAAAACCTTGATTATTCTGGTTATTCACATTGTACTGCTATTATTTTGAACAATACTGTAGATAATGACAGAATTAAAATGGTATCTAGATCGGAAGTTTAAATAAATAAAAGAATAACACTGAAATAAAACGGTTGTATTCTGTAGTTTTGTAAATTTACACAGCACTGGGCCAAAGTTTGAGATCAACTGTCATTCATACAAATTTTAAAACATCACACACACACAAAAACTGTTTATAAACAGCAACAGTTCCTAAAATTGTAATATTTATATAAATATATTTCTCATCTACCACGAGGTATAAGCGTTCAGATACGGGAAGTTCCTCTTCTGCTCTTGGTGACAGGGTAAAGATCAACCCAGGGGTGAAGCGCAGACTGCCGTCTCCAAGCGGCTCAGTTAAACAGCCTCTCACAGGGCCTATTGAACGCACGCTTACATAATGGCCAGCCTGATGGAGAAGGATCAGGCCCAGTAGGAGTTTCCCTGACTCTTTCGTCCTCCAACACTCTTAAAAGGTCAGAGCGAGAGAAAGGCTCATGTAGCAACCCACGTCCCTTCACAGCGAGACTGATCTGGCCCTTCATAATTAAACAGCCCATTAAATATCCATGCCACACTAGCGGCTCAGCGCCTAGCAAACGCAACCGTGCTGAACACCCTGTTAAGACACCAAACTTCGTCCCGGCAGATGCCACCCAGAGTCACTCGGAGACATCAGTCCTCTCCTGCTAATCAGTCAGTCGCACACCCACACTCGCAACTCAAGCGCACACACATACACCAGCACGCCCACACAAACACACATGCACTCCACATCCAAGCATATCTGCCTTCTGGACAACTGCAAACCTTTAAAAAGAGCCTCCAGTTATAGCAAGCCGCGTCTGGCCAGAGAAGCCGCGAAAGAAACCTTTCACGATTTGAATTCACGGGTGCAGGAGATATTGCGAGCGATCCCGGAGATGACTGGGAACGTTCATCTCGATATTGAATTCAGCCCAGCTGTCAGGGAGATGCAGATTAGGAGGAAGGGAAGGGAGTTTGTGTGCTTGTTTACTAGAAATGGAACAGCATGCAAAAGATATTCCTCATGGTGCAACCTCATTAAGGCTTCATGAACACAACAAGGTGTTAGTGCTGCTAAATTGAATCAAGTTGAAGGAAGGGAAGGATGAACACTTAAAAGCAGCTTGTTTTCCCCCACACAATCCTAAAGGAGGTGAATTAAACCGAGTTCAGCGGTTTACACAGGAAGCCTTGCTCGGTCAAAACAGCATAAAGCCGGGAATTAATAGTGCACAAAGGAGGAAAAAAACAGTCTGTGTACTGTTTGGAGGTTGATGAATATATGAAACATGTTGGAACTGTTAAATACCTGATGTGACTTTTCATCCAAGTCTATTACATGAATCCTGCTAGTGTACTCCTAAAATGATGCAAAACAACCCTTTTTGAATGTAAATATGCATTGTTGAGCAGAGCATTCAAAAAAACATGCCATGACATCATAAAACGGTCACTGTTTAAAGAAAATTAAAAATGTCAGAACTGATATTGCCATTATCAGACATTCAATCCACAATCCATCTCCACCTGAGGGATTTTGAAGGCTTTTCAGATCAGTAGAACGCCTGCATGTAATGCTTAATAAACCTAATGCATTGCAAACTTGTATGTTCCATAAAGGAAAATTATACAAGTAGATATTTAGAAAAATGTTGGTTACCCAACAGTTTTGGTGACCTTTGGATTTCATTGTATGGGCAAAACACTGAGACGTTTGTCAAAATGTCTTCTTTAATGTTTCACAAAAAAAGTCATACATGTTTGAAACCACTTGAGGGTGAGTAAATGATGACGGAATAAAAATTTTGGGGGGTTAAATATCTCTAAGCAACTTAGGATTCAACCTACAAAACCATATTTTGCTCAGACTCAATCCATTATCAGAGAAAAAAGGTGAATTTAATATTAGACTAGTTTAAGGCGAGTTTTGTGTAAGTTGATTTTTATGTTTAGATAAAAATCTTATTTTGTTTATATTTAAATGAAATACATAAAAATAAAATATTGAAAGGGAAATTCGTTTTAACGGCATTGACTGCATCTTCATGAAAATTAAAATGTTAAACAGTCATAAAAGTATGACTGAGGAAACGTAGTAAAAATAAATAAATAAATAAATAAGTAAACTAGGAAAAGCTTAGGGCAATAACAAAATGTTATTCTGATCCTAATTATGTTAATTTGCTAACCTAATATTTGTATGCAGCTTTTTCAACCATGACTAAACAACTGGGTTTAACTGTCTGGAAAATTGATTCCCCTTACTGAGGAGACGCTCATAAATTATCAATATAGGATACATAAGACGTGCTGGGAATTCTTACTCATAATTAAATGTTCATGCTGTGCACATAACACCAGACAATCCTTTGTACATATCCACACAGGTCACACTCACAATATGAATTACTAAGCTAAAACATACAACAACCACACGACGTAACAACGAGCAGGAATATTGACAATAACAGCTTAGTTCTTAGATCATTAAACACAGATCCAAAACAAGCCTGTCTCTCAATCTAAAGTACAAGTTCTTCCTCATATTAGTAGTGTGATATGACAATACATATCACTACATATCCTCATGCCAAGGATACACTTACATATTTATCTAACTAAATTAACACTTCCACATTGACTTTTTTTTCCGTGGTAGAGAGTAGCTCCAACCTGAAACAATTACAACATCTGATTACAGCATATTAGACATTTACGTGCCATTTGAACACCAAATTACTACATTTTCTTTTGCTTGTTTTCTTTTAGGGTGAAACATGACCAGGACATGTTCTGGTAAAAATTTAACCATGTAAACCATTTCTGTAACATAAACAAATATTAATCAATACTGTAATTGCTGTGCTGCTCATCGTAAGTGACTGTTAGATAATGCAGAAACGAATGCTAACAAATGGGACATTATTGTAAAACGTTACCCTGCACACAAAGTTTTTACCAAACTCTCAGATTTCACAAACTTGAGGCAAAGTCAAGAACACACATACTGAAACACACAGAGGATGGATGTTAGCGGTGACATTAACTGGATTAGCTGGGCTGATCCTGCGCTCAGTGCTGATGGGACTGTTAAGAGTGAGGCTTCACTGAGATTAACACATCTGAACATCACAGCAGCACACACACACACACACACACACACACACACACACTCCTGCTGTCCTCTACACAATCAACAACAGATGCATCTTACACTTACACAAAGATGACTGTTTGGCCCTCTAAAATGTGTCAGTGACAAATTTTTAGACACTTTTTTGTTGTATTTTGCTGTCTGTATTGCTCTCTTTTCTATTTGTATTATATGTATATAAAATCTGAATTTATATTAGTGAATTCAAGATTTGTTTTATAATTATAGGCATGCACTGATATTAAAACTCTGTCAGAGACCATAATTATTTTTATAGTAAGAAATGAAAAGTGAGTAATATTACAATTCCCTACTATTTTGTCTAAATAACTCAAATAAGAAAACACAAAAAAGAAAAATCAGCCATTATAGACGCAACAAGTGAATTCGATGGTAAAGGTAATGTGTAAAAACTGAGAAATCAGTGTTTTCAGTTAATTAACCAATATCAGTCAAAATGACCAATTAACAAAAATTGACAGATAACCTTTATATTGACTGACTTGGTACTGATATATTGTGCATCCCAAAAAATACAAATGTGTGGATGTACTGTAAGTATATAAAATAGAGACAGAGAGAGAACATAACAATAATATAGGTACGCAGTACACATTTATATACATTACATATGTAGAATTAAAATACATATTTTGGTTAATTGATATAGTCAATGTATAGTCATTTTTTACATAAACGTATTGTATATTTTATTGTTATTTAATAAAATCAAATAAATAAAAGGAAAATGGATATATATTAGGGGTGTAACGATACGCGTATTCGTATTGAACCGTTCGGTACGACGCTTTCGGTTCGGTACGCGGTACGCATTATGTATACCGAACGGTTCGTTGGAGTAATTAATTATATTTGAAAAAAAAAAAAAAGAGAGAGAAAGAAATATAATGATATGCGTTCAACAAGGTAGCCCAATAACCCAAACAACGTAACAGGCAACGCCCCTGACACTCCCGAAGAAGAAAAAAACACCATCTTATATGTTTATGTTAGGCTACTCAGCAGGCGCTCGCTCACTCAGTACACGCTGAAGGCTCGTTGCAAAATAGCCAATGCGTTTAACAGACTAGAAATGAGAAGATCCTCCAATAACCAACAGGTCTGGTGTTTGGGTGCACTTTGGATTCCCTTTAAGCTATAATGGTGATGGCAAGAGAGTGGTGGATAAAAAAACAACGGTATGTCGCATCTGCAACATGACAGGGTACACCAGCGGGATTACAAAATAAAAAAAAAAACACCAGCGGGAATATCTGGGATATATGCGTCAGTACTATCTGGGAAAAGACGAAAAAAAGGAGAAAAATGCACGCAGCAAACTATCCCTGCAGCATTTAGACACTATAGCTTACAGGGAATCCAACCCAAACACCAGACCTGTTGGTTATTTTAGGATCTTATATTTCTGGTCTGTTAAATGCATTAGACATTTTGCAACGAGCCTTCAGCGCGTGCTGAGTGAGCGAGCGCCTTAGGGGCCGTTCACATATCGCTCCTAAAAACGCGTGGAAAACGCTAAGCACGTCTTTCTCCTCCTTTCCAAAGCGCTCGGGCAGAAGCGCTCATGAGGCGTCTGTCTTTGCTAAGCAACAATGACGTGCTCTCTCCATGAGACGCGGAAATTTCAGCGAAGGATAAATGGATTTGCAGCTCTAAAAATCGCTTGCAGTAGCTCTGCTACTGAATTTATTTCAAAATTGCAATCCATATACAACTATGATCAGCTGTTCCTTCATCTTGGCTGAGCTCTCAACGTTGTTACGGGAAAGGATGAAGCTGATTGGTTGGTTCTTGTCACATGACCCGCGGTGCGCTTGCGGCATTCTGAAAAGTTGAGATGTTTTTACATTTTGCTGTATCTAAAACGTATCGAACCGAACCGAACCGAACCGTGACATCAGTGTATCGTATCGAACCGAACCGTGAATTTTGTGAACCGTTACACCCCTAATATATATATATTAAACGTCTTGCATGTTTTTGAATGTTTACTGTGCCTCTGCAACATGACATCTCTATGTTTCCATTATTCGTGTCATGAAGCTCTTGAGGGCTCAGGGCTCCTGTGCTTGAAGCGTGCAGCAGTGCAGCTCTGCATATTCACACACAAACACATCCCAACACAACAACCATGGCCATCACTGCCCTGGTTTTTTTCTTTTATTCCTTGCAGTTCTAGACATGAAAAACCCCATGCACGCCACACAATATACGACCAGGCCATGAGAAAAGAAAAAAGACTGAAAGAGAAGTCTAGAGTTTTTTCTGATATCCCTCCACTCCCATATGGCCTTTATATAATACAGCTGCTGAGAACTCAATCAATGAGGTTTCCACCCACCATACATTAGGCCACTCAATAAAAAGGAGCAGAAACTATTTCTTTTTCCTTCTCTTTCTTTCTCACCCCCTCACTTCAATCTACACACAGGCTGGCGCTCGGGTTTCCAGCTTTACACTGGCCTGGCAGTGGTGCCCGCAACGCCAATCAGTCGCATGCCAATTAAACCTGGCATTCGTTCCTATTCTCCCTCTCGCTGTCTTTCTAATCTTTCTCATTTCTGAGACATTACTGAGAAAGACGGATCCACACACACCTCATCTAGTCTTCAGCCAAGGCGGCGCTCCCACCAGCCTCGGCGTTCCCTCTTCCTGAAATCTAGATAATGAGAGAGAACGGCTTTCACTGCTAATGACTCTCTGGCAGCTGATGTCTGTCACAGCCTTGGCAGAGCGGTTTGAGCTGGCTGAGAGGGAAGTGGAGCCCAGGGCTTCCTGTTAGAACAGGATATACACGCCAGAGACACTGCAAGCACCTGCGTCTCTCAGCTGACGAGAACAGGTTTTCATCTAAAGAGCTGGGGCTAGAATATCATGGCTGCTGACTCTGGCTCTAGGTTATGTTTTTAAAGCAGGTTATTGAAATATACCCCTAGAGGCTATGTTTTTTTATTATACTGAGCACATGGCACAGACAGCTTTCCCTGCAGGGAAGTCAATTATAGCTAGCATGAAGGATTGAAACAGGTTGAGAGAGTTTTACCTTCAGTTTTGGTTTGATTCCTCTTTCTGTTCAAATCATTCCATATCTCACATCAAATGTGACGCTTTTCCTACATGAATTCCTCCAGAAGGTCCAGCAAGTATTAAATCACAAGAAGGAAGACACATTTACATTGCATTTTTGACTGAGCATAAGATATGTTTTGAATGAACCGATTCACAAAACAGAAACTGACTTTACAAAGCTGTGTAATGACAGAAAAGAACATTCTAGGAAAGTGTTGCCTTGTTTCGCTCGACTGTAGAGCTGTGTCTGTGCGTGTAATGCAATGTGACATAGAAACTGCAAAGTAGTATTTTGTCACACTACTTGTTAGGAAGCAGCTTGTTACTAGAAAACCTACACAGTTTCCAAACAGCTGAAAGGGATACTAAATCCAAAAATTGAAATTCTCTCATCACTAACTCACACACATGGTGTCCCAGATGTGTGTGACATTCTTTCTTATGCACAACACAAAGATAAAAAAAAATAATTTTGAGCACATATAATGCAAATGAATGGGACCCTCAAGCTTGATGCTTCAGAAAACATGCAAATCAAACATGACAAGCCATAAATTAATCTTAGCATTTTAGAAGACATTGATTTATCAAGTGGAGTCATATGGATTATCATTGTGTTTGTTTTGCATGGCTTTTGAAACATCATCTTTTGGGGTCCATAAACGTGCATTGTTTGGATATATGGACATAGATAGATATGTGACCATACACCCAAAGCCAGCTGAAAATTATACAAATATGTGACGATTCAAATTCAAAGTTGAGATGTTAAATGAATCATGATAAAGGGATGGGAGTTTATGTTATGAACATACACCTGAGAGGAGCTGTCTTTAGAAAAGGTTATTTTCTTCTGTATAATGCATGTTACAGTAGTATTTATATGCTCAGCACTGATTTGTTTACAGCGGTAACCAAGGAAACGCTGTATCGTTGCTGTTCCATAAGCGCCACCTGCTGTCAGAGAGTGAATCTGCGTTCTCATTCAGTCTGTCTGCTGTTTGTGTTTTGTGCAGATATGATTTATGCAGTGTAGATTCACCAAACTAAATTCAGGCCATTTTGTTTTTTGCTTCAAATTTCAATCTAATTTAGATTAAAAACTGCTCATCCTGCATGTGTGATCCAAATGCAGAGATTGCCTCTTATTTTAAATGGAAAAAATGTTCTGTTATGTGTGTTTGTTTTACATTTTCTATCTATTTTTGTTGTTTGACATATTTCAATTTCAGAATTGAAATTGCAACAATCTGTCTGAGAAATAAAAGGAAAATTTTTTTTTTGTTAAAAATGTTTAGAAAATCATATTGTGCAATCAGTACCATGAATCGAATTGCACCTTGAGCTGAGTGCATCCCTAGACATAGATGAATTATTTTTTCAAAACATCTACGTTAGTATTCCTCTGATACAAAGATAAACGGGGCTAATCTTATTTACAGTAGACACTCCCTAACACTGATTGTATTATACCAACCAATTTAATCTGGACGTTTATCACATTTACTGGGTCTTGATTTGAATAACAAAGCAGTTTGTCTTTTGAAAGTTAATTGAGGTCTGAACACTGCATCCCTTCAGCAATGTGTGTGATCTCACACTGAATAAGAGGGGGAGAAAAGATTCATCTGACCTTCCATCCACTAAAACGAGTGATTCTCACTCAAACTCAGGATCATTACAAAGTCAAATAAAAGAACAACAATGAAGGCGAGAGAGAGAGAGAGAGAGAGAGAGAGAGAGAGAAGCAGTAGGGGAGCGCAAGCGCTGGTAGACAGGCAGCAAGCACTCACTCTTTTTCAACAGGAGATACGAGTGATTGTTCACGAAGAAAAAAGAGATTTGATTTTCACCTTTTCTGCCTGTGGTAATGGGAGTTATGCAAGTGAGTAGGGCCAGCCTACGCTCTAAATAAAAATACCACAGCGCGCTGAGTGCTACACTGAGATGACTTACAGAGATGCAGGGATGAGGTCAGTGAGTCAGCCGTCAATCCACAGCTGTCCTCAACTTCTCCTCTCTCACCACACACACACACACACACACCGGCCTCATCCTCCTCTGTGCTGCGGCCTGCAGCTAAACACACTTCGAGTGCTGTAAATATGGTGTAGTGCACTAGCACTCTGCCCTGCACTGGATGATGCCGTTTACAAACATGAGAAATGAATCCGAATGATATCTGAGGTTGATAGAATCTGCAAGTTTAATAAGGTTACGTACGTAATGTGCTTTACTGTAGCTTAAGCGAAAAACAAGAATGAATTACCCTTGCCAGTTTATGTTGGGTTTCAGATACTAGACCCAGTTTTTCCTAAGCCAAATAATGAGACAATTCTTGAAACCATTTTTTTAAATGAGGGAAGCACAGTCTTTTTATTTATTTAATTTAATAAAAAAAAAAAAACAGATACGAAACATCTCCCTTTTCCATCACATGAAGTGACAAACTTGACAAAAGCATATCATTGCTCTCCTAGAGAACATCTTGTACATGAAACACATACAAAACAGTGCAATTAGAGGTGAACTGCAATAATGTATCATATTTCCAACACTGTTTGCGACTGCAATACGCCAAAGACAAAAATGTACTGATGGATAACAAGAAAAATAAGCATTTCAACAAGTCATGGATAGTTTCGATCTCTTCAATATTGTAGCGTAAAGCATTTTTTCATTTTTTCTGAGGGAGTGTGTGTGTGTGTGTGTTTGCCCTGTGACAGGCCCGTGTCTCCTCTCTACCCATCCCATCTGTTTGAAGAAGGCTCTCCACTGACTGCTTGTGAATCCGCTGAAGAGTCTCTCCGTAGAGCTCACCGCCCCCTCTGGACCACGACCCCCCGCTATACCTGTCCCGCACACAACCCTTCCCCCCGCCACCCACGCAAACACACACACACACACAGAGAGAGACAAACAGAGAGACAGCAAAACAGACAGAAGCAAACAGACATGACACACGGACGGATGATAATGCAGAAGTGAGAAAGAATTAGTATAATACACAAATAAAAAGAGGATATGGATTATAAAACCAGAAATACAGCAAAGTTGAAAAGGGCACCACAAATTGAACAACAACAACAACAAAAAACTAACCTACACTGATTTTTTTTAAAAAACAATCAGAAATTGCATGTCACAATCAGAAAAACGTATTTATAAAATGTTCTAAAAGCAGTTACATGCATGATATTACCAGTGTTTGGAATAATGGCTATTAAAAGAACGGCGTTTGGTAACAATGTTATTTTTTCAGTAAAGGGGTAATCTAACTAATTACTTTTCCTGTCGTTATAACGCCGTTAACATTACTGGACGTTAAATGCGGTGCGTTACTTTGCATTGATTTAATAAACTATGTAATCCGAAGCACCCCTGGCTCACACAGCGAGTGTGGAGGTGGGTTAATAGCGAGATAAGCGGTTGTGATTGGCTAAGGCAGAGTCATGTGTTTCATGGTAGCCAATCAGAGCCAGTGTTTTTACGCCAGTGGCATCAAACACACACACACAAACAAACACACACACGCACGCATGCAAGATTCGCAGCAGCAGCAGAGATGGCGAGTCAGGAGCAATCCGATGAAAAGTTGACATTTTCAAGGTGGAGATATAAGCACTAATTCAAATTCATTGTGGTCAAATGCAAGAATGTGCATGTAATGTGTACATGTAATATGTGACACACGCATCTACAAAGCTAGTGACCAAAAACACTTTTCTTACAAAGATAATACTTGAACTGCAGAATAAAAATCTTGCTGTTTGTTGACGTGCAATAAATATCGAAAGTTATGTACGAACACCTGTCTGTTCTACTCATTTAAACTGACTTGTGAAAACTGCTCCAGTAACGCAAATAGTTACTTTCCCTGGTAACGAGTTACTTTTATTATAGAGTAATTCAGTTACTAACTCAGTTACTTTTTGGAACAAGTAGTGAGTAACTATAACTAATTACTTTTTTAAAGTAACGTTCCCAACAGTGGATATTACCCTTTAATAAATATAATTTTAACAATAAAAGTAAGGGGGAAAAGAGCTAATAGAAAGAAAAAGAGACGAGGAATGATTAAGAAGGAAACCATGGATGTACTCTCCATGGAATCTAATCACACATGCAGTGTAACATCCAAACAACCCACAGATCACGGCTCAGGCCTTTAACTGCTCCAGTGACATCAGTATGACCCAGCTGCTTTCAGTACAGCGTGTGCGCTCAGTCTACAGTCAGCGGTGACAGAGGAACAAGTAAAGCACACTTCATGACTACTGATTTACATTAAAGATCTCTATTAAAAGCCATGGGTCGTGTGGAGATTCCTGTTACAACGGAGCAGTGATTTCACTTGCAACTGATCCATTGATCCACCGTAGACGTGTTAAAAGCCTTTTTCAGACAAGACTAGTTATCCCTGAGGTTAGCTCGATTTGTGTTTGACAGATATGCTATGTGTTTTTGTACCTCTCTGAATTGACCATGTCTGTATTTTTAACACACATACACACACACACACACACACACACACACACACACACACACACACAAAACACACATTACATCTAAAATAAATAGTCACTACTCTATATTTTCCAATAAATATCCAGTATTGGTTGATTGCAAAATATTCAGAAATGTCTGCAGATAACTGAAAGGTGCTGATATTTGATGCATCCCAATATTAAGACAGTTTTTAGTCAAATTCCTGAATAAAACAACAGTTGGTGGTTCAAGTACAGCTGGCACCCCAATCTCACAGGAAAAAGAAAATCAAATCACAGACTGCTCACAACAGCCATTACAGTATCTTTAATATTGCATTTCATCCCTAAAATAATTATAGTCTACATAATAAAAAAAAAAGGTAAATTAAAATAATATTCCTGACTAAATATTACTCTAACGACTGATCGTGGCATCATGGGAGACACGAGTTTGGTCACAGTTTTGATGCAAATGCTTCCTTTTTTATGTAATTGATGCTACAACAGCTTGAAACCAACAAAGGGAAGTTAAGTGTACTTTTATACGCTACTTTTTTGTGCTCTGACCCAAAAACAATTCTATTTAGCTGAATATAATCTCAAGAAGCAGTGATATTTGGGACAGTGTATCCGCAAGAGTGACTGAGAGAAATAGCGAGAAGGAGAGAGAGCGCTTCAGAAGTAGACATGTACTGTGAGGCTACCCATCTCCTGTTGCCTAGCAACTGCAGCAAGCAGTTAAATGGTCCTATGGGTTAAATGGGTTTGAGGAGCACTGCAGCACAATTACTGAAGCCTTCTTACAGGTCTTTACTTCACCAATCATCATCAGCACCAGCTACACACCCTGTTTACTTTCATTCAAGCCAGATCATGTGGCATGTAATGTATAATTATGCATAAACAGAGTAGGACATGAATCAGTGCGACACTATGAATCAAAAGTGAGGCATTTCTTGTTCTATCCACATTTTGCCGAGGTATAAACAGCTCATCATGGATTAAAAAAACCTGAAAGCTTATAAAAATTCTTTCTTTGGGTCTCTAAGGAAATTTGGGCATTTTTGTATGAACAAGAACATTCAGGTCAGCTGTAGAGATCGAACTGATTTATTTAGCAATAATTAATTATATTCCCAGAGTTTGGTATTTTGGAGCTTAAAAAAAAGATTTAAAAAAAAAGCAATGAAAATGTAACTTACATCAGTGTTAAAGCTTGTGAAATCATTCAATTTTATTTTCTTTTAACTTCAATCATAATTTTCTCCTTTGAATTCAAATGTCCATGGAAAGCTTGCATATGCATGTTCCCCGTGTTCTACAGCAGAAAGACCAATTCAATCGCTGGCCAGAGGGAATTCACTGCATTAACATCGATCAGGCTCATACAATAGCATCAATAGCCAGTAGGGTCAATAATAAAAAACTTCAACCATGCTTCATCCGGACTGTCTAAAAAAGGGGTCTGCCCTGACACTCATGCCTTTCTGTGCAATTCCTGTTGAGCGACTCAAGTGGCTGGTAAACAATCTTATATTATGAATGAAGTCATTCAGACAAAGTTTTCAGTAGTCCGATTAATTCTTTACCGACTGTTTAATTTGCGACTAAATTATATAGAGTGGGTATCATTTCAAAAGTTTGGTGGCATAAGATTTTTTTTATGTTTTTGGAATACGCATCTTATACTCATCAGGGCTGCATTTATTCAATCAAAAATACGGGAAACAGTAATACTGTGAAATATTAGTACAACTTAAAATAACCATTGTAAAATATTTTTAAATGTAATTTATTCCTGTGATGCAATTCAGAATTATCACAAGTCTTCAGTGTCACATGATGCTCAAAAAACATTTATTTTCATAATCAATGTTGATAATTACACTTTGTGTTTAATATTTCTTTTTTCAGGATTCTTTTGTAAACAGAAATTCAAAAGAATATAATTTATCTTAATTATAGTACCATTCTGTCTTTAAAGTCACTTATTGTGTTCTTTCAGACCAAAACTATTTCTTTAAATACATTATATTATTTAAATCTAAACACAGAGACACAAAATATGTGCTTTATACAGTAAGTACTAATAAGCAGTTGACATGTTAATAATATACATTGCTAGGCAGCTAGTTTATAGTGAGAATTTGTCCCTAGACAAATGTTTTACTAATATATATAAAACAGACTCCAAACATTTGACTTGTATCACACAAAAAAAACATAACAAAAGCATAATGTTCTTCATAAACAGTTTGGAAGTCTTAAAGTCAATATGTCACTGCAGCTTACTTAGAGAATACCTAGAGAAAGCAAACTGTTAGCATTGCCATTCATCTCATCAGCAGTAGTCGAGGCTAACAGGACAATGCTAACAAGTAAAACCCTTCAGAGGTGACATGAATTGCTCCCTGAAGAAAATATCAGGTTTTCTGCAGCTATTCCTTTTTGGGTACTATTCATGCAACCCAAGACATGCTGTTTCTGTCAGGTAAAGTAGGCTAATTGTATACCTCGCTGCTTTTTGATATATTTTTAAACAATCAAGCAAAGCCTCCCGTCTTTGTCAACTCAGGTGAGGCCAGCAGCTGTACTTCTAAAGAGCCCCTGTGTCCTAGCATACTTGCATTTCAATTAAAAGTGTGACTTATAGCCCGGGGAAGCTTTTAACCTAGCTGGCCCACTCTGAGATTGCCCATTTTTAATATGCGACTGACAGTGATCCCAACGGTGAACCTGGCTTCACTTTGATACATAAACACCTGCACCTCAAACTGCCTCTCAGTTCAGCTCACCAGCACCGCTTCGGCCTCCACTCACAGATGTACCGTCTGTCAACATTTTAGTCTGGACTTAAAAATGATCTTAACCCAAAAACAAAATTCTGTCAGAGCCCTAGCTCTCAAATCAAATCATATCTTTGCATATTTCTTCTCCACCTTCTTCTACTTGTAAATGGTGTCGAGTGTGCTGCATTTCTGACTGTCTACTTCTCTATGATCATTTGCTCAAGGGATGCACAAAAGATCTGTGCCATATTTAGTGATTGTACAGATGGTACGAGGCTGTAGGGATAAACTGCAGTCTTTACACTGGAACATACTGTATAAAGGTACTATTTTGAAGGGGTTTTTTGTCAGCTGAACAATTGATATGCTGTTAAAGTACAGTGCAGTCCATTACACACACTGTGCTTCTCATTTTCATTCCTGTCAAACATTAAATGTAAATCTAATTGAATTAATCAGTATTGGTCCATATTGGATATTATATAGCTCATGCTAATTTAATCCATTTTTACATTTAAACATGACTCATCATCTAATGGTAACTTTAAGTTTAAATCTTTACAAACACTGATCATTTAAAAAGAATAGTAAATGTCATCTTTTGCATACATATATATATATATATATATATATAAAAGATTTTCATTATAAACTTTATAATGCTATGTTGACTTATTTCTTTAGTGATTTTTTTTTTTGACAAAATACTACAGACTATTATTATCAGCAATGACATAATGACATATTTACTGAAACATAATATATAGGTATAAACTATAGTTTTTTTTATAGTAGAAATATTGGCCAGAAAATTTTAGGTTAGCAGCATCACGCTGTTATCGGGACAAACTGATAATGGACAGCACACATTTTCTATTTTCAACAATTTTAGTATTTCCCCGTTCAAGTAACAGGAGTTGTTCTTTCATGACAGAATGATTGTTTAAGGGAGAATATGCAGACTACTGGAAAGAAGAAATGCCTAGTCTGTACTAAAAGCATGGCAGAAATACTTGTGGAAGATGTCATTGAGGTTGATATTTGGATAGCACAGCTTTGACTGCTTTCTCTGGAGAAAGGGCTGCACTCTTGTGTTCTCTGTTCTGACAGCACTCTCAGACTGTGGTCTTTGAATCATTGTCAGTCATCGGGATAGCGTTGAGACTCAAACACAGAGATACAAGGAGGAATTAGACATGTTGATATATTTGTGACAGGATCCCACACTCAAAGCAGTAGCACAGTTAAGTGGAGGCCTGGGTGGGTGACATACATCTGAAATGCCAGGTAAACGTTGACATCTCAGATTTACAGATCCCCTTTTGAATCTCTCTTCAGTTCTCACAGATGTGGGCGAACATGCTGGAAAAAGCAGAGACTGTTTACATAAAAACAGATGATGAACCAAAGTAGTCCTACCACTTCTCCTTCTATGATGCCGGCACATCTATAGTTTTATCTGCACATTTAAACATAAAAATCGACATTTAAAACAGATAAAAACAATTCTTGCTATAGATTCTCTTATTCTGTAGTTAGCTGAACTGACAACAAGATGCATTTTCATCTGTAAAACTCACTGCCACACTGTAAAGGCCTTTCACATCAAGAAGGTTAACTATAACAATAATTATACTGGCATCCACAACCAATGCAAAATAACATTCTGTTTATTATAAGTGCACAATCCAGGTTTGTGTGCCGCTTTAAATGCATGCCATGAGCTCTTTAAAATCAGGTGGATTCTGATTTTAAAGACAGTGTTTTCACCGTTCATCAGCTAAAAAAATAAAAAATATGTCACACTCACCAAAAAGAGGCTGGACACTGCTCAAATTAAACCATTGCACAAGCAATATGTAAAACAAAACAAAAACGTAATGCTTATTAAAAATTCACCTGCAGTGCGCCAGGATTTCTGTTCCAAGTAAAAAGAGTCCCTATGAAATCCTCAGCTATGTCACAGGCCCCTACTTAATGCAATTCTATGGGATACTTCTAGTCTTTTATAGTCCACCAGGCACAAATTATAAGTTGAATTGCTTAGAAAAGTTATAGCACACCTCTCCTCAACAATACCCATGATTTAAAGTATCATTTAGGTGCTTTAGCAAGCACCATTAAACAATGTAAGTTCTCAAAGTGTCTATCTAGCTGCAGCTCAAAACTGGACTGCCTCTCTGATGGAGTGAGATCCCTCTTATGGCCCATTTAAAAGTAAGGCCAGCTAAGACAAGATGGTCCCCACAGGACCTCCAGCCAGCCAGTTCCAGACGCTCAGCTAGTGGCTGCCTCTCCTGTCCTCCTAACCCTCTTTCCAACTTCCAACAGACTCGCCGGCCAACACACACATCAAATGCAGCGCCATCTATCATCAACCAAAGAGCACCTGAACACTTTCAGCTCGTGAGGTGAAAGTCAAAACTCTTCCAAAAGCTCTCTCATTTAGCATGAGTACTTTCAGGCCATCCAAACTGAAAACTGGCAATGACGAAAGGACTGAAGTTGGTTTAATATAGGAGAGAAAGCAAATAAGGTCCAGCAAAAGTGAATATCAAGCCTCATGCATCTTGTCCTCGGGGACACTGGAGCCACAGAGGTCAGACATGTTTGTTTCTAAACAAAAGGATCCTGTTCTGCAGTAAACAACCTTGCAGTGTCAATAGAGCAGGAACTCTCCCTTGGGTGGCCTGGGAAACCCCACCACGATCTAATCTGGTTGAAAGCACCTGGAGAGGCTAACAGCATTCAGGACTAATTTGAGTTTCAACTACTTGCTTAACATGGATGCACTTTTACAGGCAGTTGAACGTCCTTATTGCATTATTACATGCATTCTCTTCCTGCAATGTGGCTCTCGGCAGACTTTTTATTAGGTCCCGAAAGCCGAGCAGATGGCCCTTGTTGGGCTCTTTATCCATGTGTAATTGGCTCTCAACATTCATTAGCTGGTTGAAACATCAGCAATCAGCCATTGAATACTCAGATTTAACTTCTCTCGCAAATGGATTCTGATCGAAATTGGATCATAGATTAGCTACAATGGGACCTTTAAGGAATCAGTTTTTATTTCTTTTTGAGTTTAGATGATAAAAGAACACAATGTGATAGTGGTAAAAGTTAGGAAAATTGGAAATACAGCTGGGCTACATTCACATGCATCATACTTGTATCTACTAACAGATGTGAATCTTAAATTGTCATGAATATTATTAGCTTCCAACGGTGGCTCCAACCACGGCGAGTTGATTCTCAAAATGCAGGTGCGTGTCCTAAAAATTGAAGGGAGTTAGTTAGGTCATTAAATGCGGTTGTCAGTCTAGTTTATAACTAAAATGTGTATGAAACAGAAACATATTTAGCATTCTAATTCAGGACTGACGTAGTGAAACTCAAAAGCTCAAAACGTTGTAAAAAATAGCTTTAAAAATTGTTGTCAGTTATGAAGCCTCTCGTTAACCACAACTAGATCCCAGTGAACTAGGAAATTACAGACCCGTTTCAAATCTTCTGATCATGTCTCCCTTTTTTAATGAAGTTGTGTCTACTCAGTTGTGAGGGTTTTTTTTATTTATTTGTTATTTGCTTCTTGCATCAGACCAAAGCTGCATCTCATTACTAGGTTTACTTGTTCTTTATCTTAGCACTACGTTCGACACTATAGATCATGATATAGTTACATATAGTTATAGTTATCTAAAAAACTGCTTTGGACATTGAATATTTAAAGGATTAAATAGGTCACACATCTCTTCTATTTCAGAGTAAGTCAACACTGAGGTAAATTGTACTGGTTTCTACTAGACTAATGTGATTTCAGTGGGACTTAAGCATTTATGTTACACCGCTGAATTACTGTTTTATTCTGAAATCTATTCTGAATGAAATCAGACTTTTAAAGTGCATGTAAATGTACTTAATGAGATCACACAGAGGGCAAATGGAAACATCTGCCTCTCAGATTTTTCTCCTGAGGGACAACCGTAATCTCTAATGTGCCTCCTCTAGTGTATCAGAAAAGATATTAATGTCTCAAATCGTACACAGAATTGCAATATGTACAATATCAAAACCTGCAAAGGTCAAACATTTCAATAAAACAGAATCAAACATTTGATCAAATTCTTCCAAAACCAAAACCAAATGCTTTCTACATTGATTTTATAGCTCTATACTCTCACTGTGTGTCAACAGTTGTCTTAATTGTCTCAATTTTTAGGAGGAACATCTAAGTAGATATTTCAATTGAAAATGACTAAATCTCTCTTGAGATATCTAACAACAGAAAAGAAACTTTTTCGATAGATACACTGATACACAGAGCTTCACTCATCTCTACAGTAGAACGCAGCAGTGCCTTATGTCGTCATTGATCATTTATATTTTCCCCTCAAAATGAGGCTACTGTCTGGAACATGCCATTCCAAAGCTGCTAAAATGGAGCAAACACATAAATTATTCTTGCAAGAACAGGGTGATGACGTATATGAACTGATGCCATGTTCTCTGATGATCGAGGTTTTTCTATGCGTTTCATATACTACTGATCTCCCCGAACGCCCACACATACCCCCCCCCCCCCCCATTTAAGCACTGCTTCATGGAACACTTATGCTATTTATAGAGGCTTTAAACGGCCCACACCTTCATATGTGGTTATGTTCTGCCTTTGCACAGAACAAAGCGAGGTGTGAGACACCCCCCACATCACAAATATATAAATGCAATCACAGTCTGCTTCGATTTCCAAGGGCATTTAGGCAGAAGGTGAGTGGTCGGAGATATACAAGTGAAATCATCAGGGTGGTTTTGTAAGGTTTTAGGTGTACAAATAATAATAATTGCTGTTAAAGAGACTTTCTGTAAGTATGAGTGATTATGATTGGTCAATCTCAAACATCTTCTCATATCACTGCAGTCTCTTTTATTTGTACATAATTTAAAATCAAATCAATATTTCAAAATTAAATTAAATATTTTTATGGTTAAAATTGTAATTTTTTCCATAATATGCAGGTAAAATGAACCGATAACAGGTGGTTATCGCAAATATATTTTATGTATATGTATATATTTCGCCATTATGACTGACTGATTGTACATTATAAGACTCTACTCGAAAATTCGAACACTTTTTGTAATTCTCATTTCTTCTTCTGACCATCTCACCAGTCGTTATCCCATCTCATCATTCATGCACTTCTTCCTCTGTCTCTGTTTCTCTTCCTCTACTCTATCCAGATGTAGCACATTCTGCCAGCTCTTCTTCAAACTCGTAATTTTGCAATTAAGACTGAGGAGGCAAAAGAGGCTCTCCTAAGCAGCTGGCTCACCATCAAGCTGACAGCAAGTGGAAGTCCTCTTTTATTATTTACTCGCTGTTTTCCACACACTGATGATTAAGGAGGAACCAGATCACAGCTTTACTGGTATTCTATAAGGAATGAAACCTTCCTTAGTAAACCATCGTTAGTGTCTTTCTCTTTTTCTTCTTTGAACGCACACAATAATTGCCAGTGAGTGGCCAGTTTGTCCCTTTTGTCTCTTTGCTGCTTAACAGCTGATGGATTCAATGTTACAGTAAAAGGTTTTGAAGACAAAAGAATTACCTGTGTTTTTTATACATTACAATCCTAAATTCATCAGTTCGTAATGAATATAATTACAAATAGACTATAATATTTTGTCCACACATTAATCTCAAGTCAGTGTGACCCAGTAACTATTAAAATAACACATTACTGTTAAATGTACAAGTAATATCGCAAGTAAGTAACACAAGTTACTTTGTTTTCCCCTTTGTTCACTGACACCTCTCCTGTCCCCATGTTAAGAGAAATTAGGAGTGAGGTACAGAGGGACGTCCTTCAGTCTGAGGCTTAAAAATTAACTTTTTTTGCGTAAGGGCCTTTGCATTTGCCAAAAATATAACTTTTTTTTCTTTTTTTTTTAAACAAGTCCAGCCCAGGTGACAAAAAGTAATGCAAAAGTAACATAATGCATTACTTTCCATAAAGAGTAACTAAGTTATGCAACTTATACAAGCTGATCTGTTATTACTCATGCATATAAAATACTTGGACATGCATATTACTGAGCTAACAGTGAGTCCTCCAAATGTCAGAAGTGTACAGTATTTTAGATCATTTTTGCCTTTTAAAACTAGTTCCACAATGTTCTGAAATGTTCCACATACCAAATATGTGTTTATGCAGAGTTCACGTGTAGGTAATGCTTTTCCCATCATGAATTATGATACAACTTGTTCCATTAGGTTTTCTCAACACAAATGAAGCATTCAGGCAATCTCTGACTGGTTGTTTTGGTGCAGATCTAAGTGCAATTGGCATGTTAACGTATTCAGAAAACATCAAGCATCAGCTTCTGAAATAAACACTCCAAACAAGCTAGGTGTTAAAACTCCCTTACATGAACTGTTCACCCAGACATAAAGATCTATACTCAGCCCGACTCATCTCACATTTTTCGCCCTTCAAAAAGGGAATAATCCATAAAATGTCAGGGCGTCTCTCTTCTATTCAACTGAGACTGTCAAGAAAGAAAAAAAAATACAGAAAAAAATATGGTGCAATATTATTTAAATTATTAACCGAAAAGCATGTCTTGCTCTTCTGGTGCATTCACAATACACACCAAAAGGAGAAGAAACTGAACAAACTACATTAATAATGGACAAGACGTATAGATCCTACACTGTTCTAACAGAGCTTCACTCTTCGAGGAGGTACAAACAGCTTTGCTCTCCAGCAGAGACCCTCAGGTTTCAGCATGTCTGAGCATGACCTTGCCGAAGAATCCCCTTTCTCCCTCAGCTCCTATGGGGTTCCATATTCTAGACAGAATTAATGGAGGGCTTCAACAGGTTTAGAGGAGATTTGAGAAAGTGACTGAAAGGAAAAGAGCTAGGAACAGAGGGAGAGAGGAGAAAGATCGAGCAGTCATCATACACTCAACTGTGCACCTGTAATTAGAGATAGTGCTGAAGCCTGCGGTGGAAAAATGGAGAAGCACAGCACTGCAGAGGGTGCCATTGACCTGCCGTGACCAGTAATTGCAGTCGCCTTAAAGAACATCCAGTGCCTTTAGTGCGTAAGAGGGGAGCAGGAATTAAAACCACTTTTCCAGGGTAATTTAAACTCATACGGTGAAGAAAACAGCTATTAGCAGGTCTTCAGTAACAAATTGCAATGTTAGAAAACGTGCCAAAACTTCACACTTCCAAGTTAAATAGCATGTGCAAGAGTTTGAAAAAAGCTGCCTGGATGGTCTCTTTGCAAAACATGATTTCATATGAGAAATGCCTATCTTGCTCATTCTCCAATGTGAAAGGCGCCTCTCAGAAATTTGATAATTAGACTCGTGAGACAAATGAGAGGCATGAACATCTGCAGTGAGGACATCAGCTGCTTCAAATCTGAACAATTATGCAGGTAGAATCAAACTTCTGTTGTGAAAATGATTTGAAAATCTCATTTAAATTAGATATCCTAGATTGTCGAGAATATCTGCACGACCGTCTATTTTACCAGTGTGCAAATTTCTGTTTTATGAAACGTCCTGTTAATTAGTTTCCATTTTACTGTCGAGTTGTTTTGTATAATATCATAATAACTACTCTATAAAAATGAAATATACTTGTATATACTTTGAACCATTTCCATCACACTGGTGGAAACCTCTGAAAAACCTCAACGCTATCTTTCAAAATGGACCTTATTACTTCATGCAAGATGCTAAACATTGTCCTCCAGTAAAACCATCACAAAGAAAAAGCTTTGAGACATGTCAAATATACAGTATTGAAATTCCTTGAAAATGATTAACTGTTGCTGCAAGCAATTTACAAATACCATCACAGGCACTTCCTGAGATCTTTCAAAATATGTAATGAATAAATTCCTACCTTGACACTGAAATCCTTGTTTCCCAAAACCCCTGAAAGATAAACGCAAGAGTTCATTGAAAAAAAGAATTGTACCATAATTTTTTAACATTTACACTTGCACTAAACTGCTTTGTGGTTTGATTTTTTTCATGTAGTATGACTCATGTCTTATGTCTTATGTATGTCTTATACTCTTGTATTGGCTTACAATAACAATGGAGTCATTTTTCCAATCATATTTAAAAAAAAATATGATTTTACTTTGGGAAATCAATAAAGCTCTGGCTCAAAACCAAGTGAGCTCCTACTGAAACAGCATTTTGCCCATTCTAGGCTTGTTCAGAGTCAGCTGAGACATGTGATGGCCATAAACAAGTAGTGTCTCTAGATAGACTGCACCATAGGTTTTGAGACAGTGTACAGTGTTACACCTGAGCTGGAACAGTAACAGGTCCACCTTTATGGAAAGCCATTTTAACATTTATTCCTTAAATTCACTCTGATATACTTTTATGTTACTACACCTTTTTTTATTTGTTATTCATTTATTAGACAACAGTGTCTTCTCCATTGCATTTTTAATAAAAACATTTCTAATTTAACTAAGAAAACATTTAAGTTAAAAGCAAAGGAGCAGTTCGTCCATGTCATTACATATAAGAAAACATTTTAAGACATTTACTTGTGCTCATATATCGATACGAGCATCTCTCAATTAGTAAAAAGAAAATGTAATGGCAAAATGCATAGCAGCAGTCGGAATTGTTACTAGTAAGTGTTGTATTGATTACTAATAGTATGTATTGTATATGTACATGTATTTTAATAAATAGCTTCTTGTACATTTGATGACTAAAATAGCTGCATGTACATTTGAAGACTAAAGTCACTACTGGATATATATATATATATATATATATATATATATATATATATATATATATATATATATATATATATATATATATACATACATACATATACACACACATATACACACACATATACACACACACACACACACACATATATATATATATATATATATATATGTGTGTGTGTGTGTATATGTATGTATATATATATATATATATATATATATATATATATATATATATATATATATACATACATTTATATAAGCAGCTTGCCATACACTTTAATAAGGACCGCACAAACTCTTACCAGATAAAGTCCGTGCAGTGGCTGCAGAAAGTAGGCTGCTTGAAGAAGCGAGCGATAAACTTGTGGTTCTTAACTTCGTGAACGTTCTTCTGTCTCAGAGCACCTTGTCGGGCAAAGCCCCTCATGGGTGCGCTGCTCTCCTCTCCATCGCTGTTCGATTGCTCTGCCATTCTCAACGTGGGGAAAGTTTGCGCGAGCCTGTACACTGGAGTGAGTTGTGCGGAGTACGTACACGTAATGTAAAGCTTCAGATTGCGATGAACTCTCAGGCGCGATGCTTGCGTCCCTCTCCGCCCAAGTGCTCTCCTTACGCACCGGTACACGCACGCACACACACACTGACGCGCTGTTACAAGACTCCTCCCACACTCCCACTCATTTACCTTTGGCAAGCTTGAGCCGATTGATGGGGATTCTGTCAAACCTCTCTCACATTTACATGAAAGAGTCTGACAGCATAATGAAAGGGAGACAATGGGAAACATTTACGAGTAGATAATGAAACGCGAGGCTCATGAAAATGTATCTGGCAGGAGAAGTGTCAATCATGTAGCTCGTCACTGCCTTGTTGATACTGTATAAGTAGAACACATAGGCCTACTCTAAGTGATAAAACTTAAAGGTGCACTCAGTGTTTTCTTTCTAAATATTTTATACAAAGTAAATAACAGTTTAGAGAAATTATTAGAATCATTTGCGACCATTAAAGTTAAAGTCTAGACTGTTGTCTTCTAGATTCTAGAAAAAGCGGTTTATTCTACATGGAGCGGGTCGCCCCCTCATGGGCACTAACATGTTGACATCACATGATCAGCTGTAGAAAACGCACGGGATTTTTTCAAAGATTAAATTTGTCTAGATTAAATAGAGCGCATGTGCTTAATGTCAGAATGAGAGAAACATAAAAGGAGCAAAACACGATGCTTTTGTGTGAAGCTGGAAATTGGTAAAATTAGTAAAACTTCATTGCTGATATGTTCACATCCTGGTTAAATTGGGATGATATGAGCCAGTTAGAAATTAAATTTACCGAGAGCACCTACAACATTAAATTAATTTGAGCATTGGATATTCATACCTGAAAACTGATTAGACCATATCAAGATAATTAGGAAATAATTCCTAAATTTAATTAGCCCGTATTTAATAACATAGTTTATGATAAAATGTGGTGAAATAAGAAAGAATATTTATGTTATGCAGGGAAGGAACCACCATAGACAATATGTAGATTTCAATTCTGATCTATTTTTTTATTTTTGCTTTTCCCAATCCTGATTGTGTGGTTACATTTTACTATATACATGAAAAAAGCACCAACTCTGTGATTATTTCATATGAATTACAACGTTGTGGCCAAATCTTCAAGTTAAGAAACCTATTTATGATCATACTGTTACAAATGTACCAAGCATTTTCAGGGGTTTTTGATGCAACAGGCTGCAGGATCTCTGATCTCCCCCAAGCATGAAGCTGCATGGAGAGCAAGATATTTCGGTGGCTGCTCATATAAATTGACGTCTGAGCTTTGTTACATAAACTTTTGTGTTGTGTCCCAGCTGACTCTTTTCAGCAGAGTTGTTTCATTCCTGTTCTGTGACGCACTAAGTAGGAGGCAAGGACAACCAGCAGCTGAGAGTACAATGGCACCATGCACTTACCTGGAGAGACTGAGTAACCCTCAGCAGGGAGCTTGAACTTCTTGTGCTGATGCTGTCATACCCCTGTTGATCATATCGTGTGATTTATGCTTGTTGCTGAACCGCTATATCAGGGATGCCGCAGTCGATTATATTGGTAATCGATTGTTAGATGATGAATCGAACACTGCGAGTTTGTGAACATTTAATAAAAACAGACTTTAAAGGGTTAGTTTACCCAAAAATGAAAATAATTAAACCCCGATGAATCCTAGGTGTATATGACTTTCTTCTTTCAGACGAATCAAGTCGGAGTTATATTCAGTAGCATTTTTCGTTGACGAATTGTACTACTCCCTGTTTTAGTGGGAGGTAGGAAAATCTGCCAGTGACAGAACACAGGCTCTATCATTGCAGTCAGCGGGGGTTGCAGTGCTTCAGTCAAAAAGAAGTGAAATAAAAATTGCCCTTCCATAAAAAAGTGTGTCATAAAAAAGCATTTTTGTAAGTAAAATATACATATTGAAAATGTAATAATCACTTTAATCTAGTTGTACATGGAAGCAGCTCCGGGGCGGATGATGTATGATGTCAGTTTTGTGCATACGCTGCCCAGAAGTCACTAATTAAAAGTACAAAATGAGATTTGTAAAGAAGAATGTCAGAGGATTACGATATAAGCCAAGAGGAGACTGGTTTTCCTTTGCTGAAGTAAAGAACTTTGCTTCTTTTGATCCTGTAAACAAAGTTTTCACGAGACTCACCAGCACATGCGCAACGCCAACTTCATCCATCATTCGCCCAGAACTGCTTTGTTGGTGCAGTCTACATTAAAGTGATTATTATGTTTTGAATATGGATATTTTTCTTACAAAAATGCATAGAGTCACTACAGGAGGCCTTTGGAAGGGCGCTTTTGATTCCCCTTTTTTGGACTGAAGCACTGCAACACCCGCTGACTCAGGGGCGTCGCACCTGTGGGCACACTTTACCGTGTAGAGGGTTCAACACCCGCACGTTTTCTGCAGTTTTTCCGCAGTTTTGCACAAACGCCTTACTACAGTCCCTCCTCCGTTTCTCTGGCCGCTCTGTGTCTGCGCTCGCTGCGCTCCCTCTCAAACATGACACCGGCTGATGATTGGCTTTTCTGCCTTAAGTCCCGCCTCTCTTGGGGTGTTATTGATCAGCTCGTGCTGAGGAGGCGGGAATTTTGGCGGGAAGAGTTTGGGAAGATGTTCTCATTGTTTTGTTGACATTTCGAGTGTTTTTGGTATTATATTTCGTTTTTTAGACTAATGCTAATTGCTATTTTTGGGATATTGTTCAGCAGCTAGCTAAATTCGGTTATGTAACATTATGTGGCATGCAACGTATAACATAACTGTGATGAAGAAGGCAGGGAATTGACAAGGAGGGGGGACAAACTGCCATTGTTAAGCAGTGTATTTATGGGTTCATTGCCAGTGCAACTGATTTTGATATTCTGAGCATTGTTTGTTGATTAGCTGAATACTTTTGCTGAATACGGTTGTGTTTGATCGTAACGTTACCTGTTGAGGAGAAAAAAGTGAGAAATTATTACATTGTTTGCGTAACTGTTGAGGAATTATGAAAGAAAAGTTTTTTTTTTTATGTTTAAAAACAGTAAATTGTTACATTATTTATACCACCAGAGAAAAAGCTCCGTGTGGGCGTTTTTTTTCTCCCCTTTTCTGATTTTTTTTTTTTTTTTAATGTAGGATTATTTTTTTTTCCAGCCAAACGCTGCAAGCCGGAAATCCGGCACGGTGCCGGAGAACTTTAAGCCCTGCATTTTGTACCCCTCTGTCATTGTATTCATCGTTTTTATTGTTTATAAACAAACCACATCCATCCCCCACACTTTTGAAAAGCTTGCTACGCCCCTGCGCTGACTGCAATGATAGAGCTTGAAAGATCAAAGACAATTTTTTTTTGTATAACTCCGACTGGATTTGTCTAAAAGAAGAAAGTCATATACATCTTGGATGCCTCAGGGGTGAGTAAAACTGATTCCCATTTTGGGTGAACTAACCCTTTAATACGCTTAAGTGGGCCCACATGTGCCACAGAGATCACATACATATCGCCTGTATGCATATGTGTGCGTTAGAGATTGTATGAATAGGCTTTGTAAATTAATAAAAGTAGATTTATTGGCAGTAGTGCCATCTATGTAATCCAGTTAAAAAAGCAAATCATATGCGTCACCTTTTTTTTCTTTTTCTTTTTACATAAACACACATGTGCATTAGCTGGGCAGCAAAAAAATACAGCTTCTGCATGTTTTTTGGCTTAAGTAACACAATGTTTTCAAATTTTATTCCTGATTTATACATACTTTAAATATATAATACAGGCTACACTGAGACATATTTATTTAAACGTAACATTGATTGTCAAACATTTTGGTCTCCATTAGGAGCTATAAGAAACTAACTGAGGAATGAGTGTACATCAAAATGTAATTTTATATATGCAATCTGCTGTTCATATTGGTGCAGTGAAGGTAGTTGAAATAAGTAGAATATGAATGCTAGTAACATTATCTATGCAGAAGCACAGGGTGCCTGGCTACTGCACTTTTAACATTTCTAAACACCTTTTAAAGGGTTATGGCTTCTTTTTACACCACAGAGGTAGTTCACCCAGATACTAACCATGTCTTTTGAAGCCTGTATGGCTTACCTTCATCTGTGGAACAAAAGGAGGTAATTATAGCAGAATGTCCCAGTTCAGTTTCCCTGCATGGAAGTGAACGATGTAAACATTCTTCAAAACATCATCTCTACTGCAGATGAAATGGCTCATTTTTGCTGCCAGAGCTATTGTGAAGTTGTGTGTTATAAGGTCCATGTTAAATATTTTCTCTTGTTTGACTGTCTTTTCCTGTGTTAAGTCAAGAGTCAGAGGAAACTGTTAAATGCACAACAGCATGTAAGATGGACAGAAATGCAACCCAGAACTGCGTAGTTTAAAGCTGGAGCGGGTGATACAGTGTTAAGGTCACAGAGATCACATTGTGAGTAGTGATGCCCACAAGCGAACAGCATCCAGAGCAGATTACCTGCTCTGCGCCCACTACGCTTGCTGCTGGTGGTCGCCCACGCACACACATCATACCTACAGTACATGCTCTGAAATCCTGCCATTTGCAGTCTTCTTTTTTGGGTTAGTGCATTTCGTGAGAGAGGTTTCTCAAGACTGGAACCTCAGACGCCTATTGATGTAGTTTCTTTGTAAAATGTATTTGATTTTCAAGCTCATCCATCAATGCAAAATCGTTCCTTTTTTTTTTTTTTTTTTGGTCAGCAGAGCAAAATTCAACCAGAATGAACACTGCCACCTGCTGTTGGAATATATTCATTAAACACACACTACTAGGGGATAGTTCACCTAAAAATAAAAATGGTAATTTACTCCCTCATGTTGTTCCAAACCTGAATTAATTTCTTTCTGTTGTGGAACACAAAAGATGATATTTTAAGAAATGTATCTGGTTTTTGCGGCACCTTTTCTAGTGTCTGATCTCTGCCTCTCTGTAAGGCTCCGGGCTTAAATGGAATAATAAGGAGAGTGCGAGTCTTTATCCTTATGGTTGTTATAGAGATGCCTTTACATAATGACAAATATAAGTTGATCACATCTTTTAAAACACTTGTTTTCCATTCAGATAGATGAAGAGCATGTGAACAAAATCTTAATAGAATAAGGCAATTTGAATTTGTTCATTCAGCTATTTTATGCGTCCATTTCGTACTTGGTTTTAAATACTTTTTCTCAGCTCTTTGCAAATCATTGTCTAAATTGTTTTACAGCAGTTATAATCTAATGTAATCTGCATGCAACTAACAAAAAATAAATCCAATTCAAAAGCTAAACCCAAAATCAGACAATACATAACTTTAATATGTCTGGAATATAATGTACTTACCCACTGAATGAAACAAAGCACTACTGATTTTAAATGGACTCCGCTACAGAAGGGGTCAAGTTTGAAGGGCTTCATATTAGATTTGGATTATTTGAAGATCCAGAACTTGATTTTTCAAAGGTTTAAACGTTTGTTTTTATATCAGCGGGGGAAAAAAAAGTTTTCCAGATTTTGTACATTTCACATCTAATTATGACAGTAATTGCAATAGGAAACAATTGTATCAGCAGTACAAATAATGTGAGTTATTATACAGTCAACCTGAACTAGTATTCAGCATTTTAATATTAAAAACAAAGCTTGAAAAAAACAAAAAAAAAAAAAACCATAAACCACTAAACAAAAGACAGAAAGAACAGATGTTTAAAACAGACATAGAAATCGCTTTATTGAGGGAATACCTTCCAACAATACAAAAAACAATAATCCAGAGGCTTAATGTAATGCCTTTCCATGTAGATATCTGCTCTGTGCAGTCAATCTGTTGCAATGGAAAATCATGAGTGCTAGCATGGCTTTATTTTAAGTACAAAAAAAAAAAAAAACACTACATCCAACAGACTCAACTAAATTGTGAAAGAATGAAACAAAGATATAGAATAAAATAATCATGCCACAGGAAGATAAAACATGCTAAGTGTCAGCAAATAACTGTGCACTTCAGCTTTTCACAAAAATAATAATATATAAAAAAACTGATGACTGAAGGATGAGTTACATTTTACTTAACATTTCCCCACTTTACAATGATAAAACAGCTTTTTAATGGCTGTAGCTCGAGTACTCAAGTGGTCTTGTAACATCAGGGTTAGATCAAGTAAACATGTGCCTGACTGAATGTGTGTGGAACTCCAATTAAGATTCTGCCGTCCTTCCAAAACATTTAACTGAAGAACATTCAAAAAAAAAAAAAAAAAAAAAAAAAAAAAAAAAAAACATTTTTCACTGTTACCACTCACTGTCTGACTGGTCGTTTGATTACAAACTGACTGAACACAAAGCAAAGTGAGACTTGGTAAATGAACATGAAGATTAGGAGCTGGGGTTATTGTGTCTGGGTGGGCAGGCGCTCTTCAGGGGTGTCCAAGGCCTGGGGTTCTGCTGGGGGTCCAGAGCTGCTCTCAGACGGAGCAGTGCTGTCGCTGGTGCCCTCGTCTGTAGCACCCTCTGCAGGCTCAGGTTGGGCCGGTTTGTCTCCTGCTGCAGCTGGGGGTCCTTGCTCAGCCTCCTGGGATCCTTCAGAAGCTTCAGCCAGAGACTCTGCACAACAGACACCACAGTCAAACATCTTTAATTCTATTTTTGTTGAATTATCAAAGTCAGAGAACATAACGGTGCAGGACTGACCCGTCTCCATTGGGGAGGACTTGTCTTCTCCATCCTTGGCCTCGCTGGCAGAGGTTTGTTCAGGGTTGGCTTTGGCCTGGGTGCCGTCGGCAGGCTGTTGCTCTTCTTGAGCGGCTCTTTCCACCTGCTCTGCTGCTTCCCGCTCCCTCTCCTCTGCCCTCCGGCGAGCCGCCTCCTCTGCAGCAGCCATTTCAGCTGCCAGCTTCTCCATGTCCACCTCCACTTTCAGACCGCACAGCTAAACAAACAAACCACACATCAATCACCGGCAGTGTGTCTGGTATTTGAGCTCAGGCTAAACACAAGGGCTATTAGTTCAGGGATCAAACTGAATTTCACACCCGTTTGAGCTCGTTGTTGAAGGAGTCTGTGCTCTCCAAGAACCTCCTCTTCTTCTCCTGGTGCCGGTCCTCGATTTGAAGCAGCTCTGCTTCAAGCTTCCTCTGTTTTGGAATCAAGGTACCATGATTAAAGTATGCGTCTTGAGTTTTACATCTTGTGTTTTTAACATGCTCAACATACCTGGTGCACCATGAGGGACTGGACTTGGCGTTTGAGGACCTGCATGCGAGCGGTGGTCACCACGGAGCGAACGTCGGGCACCACAACCTCGCTCAGGATGTCACTGATGAGCCGGTGGTTCCTCTGGAAACGAGCTGCCGCTATATGCTTCATGGAGAACCCGTCGTCATAGTCTACAGAGACATGACACATTTGATAGCAAGCAGTAGAAAACAGGACCAGAGAGCTTTCTCTGAAATGCACAAGTTTCAGAACGTCCAAGGAGGCTTGTAAAAGAAAATCTGAATGGCTTCACCATTATAAACTGAAGAATTTAGATGCCAATTATTTTACTAAGAACAATCCTGGTAGTTTACTTCCCGCAAGGTAATAAAACATACAAAACATGTTTATATCTACAGTAATTTTGCATTATATTTAAACCCCTGGCATTTGCTGAGAGCAATTAAAAAAAAAAAAAAAAAAACATTTGAACTACAGCACAAAAAAAAGTAGATAATTTGGATGTGAAAACGCTGGAGGAAAATGTTCTCCAGGCATTTGACAATCTTTCTCTGAGGAAAAACCCAGCTTCTGAATATGTCTTTTTACTAAATTGTAACCAGGATTTCTACAGACATGAATAGAAGTTACATTTAAATTTTAAGACCTTTTTAATACCACCTTATATGAAATTTAAGACCTAAACCTGTAATGGTAATAAATATTATATACGTTCTACATAAAAAGAAAACCAAATAGCATCCCTCAAATAAATCTTATTACCAAGATATACAGTGAACTTTTCATATCAGCAGACAATATTTTATGTAAAATATCCCCACAAAAATCACAACATCAAGATTTTTGGTGGTGTAAACAATTTATTCTGAAGCAATTTCATCAGTGCTCTATCAGCTTTTACATACTTAAATCTGCATATTGTTATTTACCTTTACAAAAGGCCTATATTTTCACATGCATAATGTTTTGATATATTAAACATAAAACGTTGAATACTGGTATTTGAAATAATTTAAATAAAAAAGTACTTTAAATGTGAAATTAAAACCGACAGTAGGTGGCAGCAAGTCACTGTTAATAACTGAAGTCAGCGTGTAATTAAATGAGTCATTGTGACTAAACTGAATCATTTAAACAGTTGATTCATTCAGGAGTAAACACCATGTTGTTCAGAGATGCAAAACAGCGCTTTCATGGAGTTTGAAATTGTTTTTGTTGTCAAAATAGTGCAAAAAAACAGGCAATATGGTGTTTAAAAGGTACGTCTCTTAATTTCTAGTTTATTGAGCTGATGTAAAAAAACAAACAAACAAATCTATCACATTTGTAATCATGGTAATTTCGGCAGAAATAAAACTGCACTCTTCACATGAAATGGATTAACTATATGAAGTGGCATAAATGCACACATTTTCTGCCCCCATGTCTTGAATTTTGTGATTACTGTAAATGTATTTTAATAGACTGAATCATGCAGTGAAAAGAGCTCACGTAAAGACGTCACATAACATTAATACGTGCACTCTGCAGGTGTTTTGAATGCTTTTTGCGTCATGCGAAAATTCTGCAAAATAGCTCGTCATGGTATGTTAACTATATCATGTTAAGAATAAACTAAACATTTTGAATTTTTACCTCATGTGTGCTGTTAAGCTCATTTGTTCTGAAGTCTCTCACAAAGAGACGAACGGAGGGAGTCTCAAAAGCACAACCTTGACACAAGAAATACACTATCCATTACCAATCTCTGTTTACATTAAATGTAGGCTAATAAAATTAAAAATATCATTCTGGCGTTTCGATGCTTCGCTGGTTATTTTGTTTTGTCACTTATGTTTTAATCAGGTATTTGTCCAGTCGGGCAAGTAAAAAAACCACAAACGTTTTTAAACTAGCTAGAAGGCTGATCAGCTGTAGCTCAACTTCTATTGATTATTGAGAACATTAAGAAGGTATAGTTCGACCTGTATTCTGCTTCTGCGAATCTCTCGGATGATACAGTAACTTACCGCAGGTGAGAAAAAAAAATTATTTCGTCTGTCCAATGATTGTAAAATGCCTGAAGATATTTTAGTTGTTATGTGACCAAAAATATTTAAGACCCAGCGAATCTGAATTAGACTTTTTAGGCCTTTATTAAGAAAACGTTAGTTAAGACATTTGAAATATTCTTTAGGACCCGCGGACACCCTATGTAACAGTAGAAACACCGGTCATTAGTACTCATTAAGGTGCAGATACATTTTTATTTTAGCATGTGGAAGAGAGACTTCCAGCAGGTAAAAGCTGGTCAGAGATTTGCTGCACTGACCAACAGAAAGCTGCTTGGTTTGAAAATGAATTCTGTGTGAGCTTTGCTTCATACATCGCTACAGTTTACAACAGAAAAATTGTCCTTTTCCAGCCTTTTTCAAAATTGTGGCTGCACCTTTATTCTAAAAACAGATTCTGCAAAAATACCAGTTTCAAAACTAACTGGGATTTTTTCCCTATTAGCCACAAGCCCACAACAGCATGTTTAGACCATGTTGAGCGCTCATGTTAAAGTAATATTCAAATAAATCATCAAATTATGTTCTTGCCATCCAAAAGTGGCATTTAGACGTCAATCTCACCATCAGGGTCCTCAGCAGGTTGGATGCTCATATAGGGCTCGCCCTTGTCTAGACGAGACTGTCTCTGCCGGCTCTCTTCTTCTAGAGCAGCCTCCGCGCGGTTCTTAGCATTGACGTACGCCAGGTAGGCTGGAGAGTTGTGGTAGGCCTTCAGAGAGTCATTATACTCGATCTGTGGGGAGAACAATTGCTCAGTGCTTGACTTAGACTTAGGAATCTGACTGAAGATGAGAAAAAGTAAAAAAGACAAACCTTCTCGGCTTCGTATTCATTTAAATAGTCCTGTTTCTCCTCATCAGTGAGGTCCCTCCACATGCCACCGATGATCTTCCCAATCTCCCATAGCTTCAGGTCAGGATTAGAGGCTTTAACCTGGTCCCAAACCTAAGAAGATACTAGTGTCAGTTCAGAGTCAACAGAGCGGTCTGGATTCCTGGACGGGGAGGGTTGCATTTTCCCAAAAAGGAGAGAGATAGAGCACCAATTTTGCCTACAAAACTAAAGCATGATTGAAGGACAGCAGAGAAAAGCAATTGATCCAAACACCTATTTTAATTTAAACGCATCATTATTATGGATTCAAATAGCATTAACAAACCTAACTGCTTTAGGATTATCTTTTAAAACACTGTGCTCACAAGAGAAAGGAAAAGGAGCATATTTTATATTCTCAAACGAGTAAATCAGAAACAACAGATGTCAGTTTCCCAGCCTTGTTGAAGAGAAGAAAGCAATGAAGCGATGTTGGGGTCTACCAGCTGAAGGGGCAGAATCAGACCCCTGACTGCCCCGCAGCCTTCCAGCTGATCGCAGAAGCGCTCTCCTCAATTTACAAGCAGTAAAAGCAGACACCGTGGGTGTCTTACCTTCCTGCTTACCTTCCGGCTATACCGCATGTAGGGCATCAGTGGCTTGTCGGGCGGTTTGGGCGGCTTAGGAACGGTGATCCCGGAGGAGTTCTGCGGGAGAAGGAAAGAAGCCCACACGGGCCGTTAAGAGATCACGAAGGGCACACGTGGTCATCACAGAGAACACTGAACTGTCATAATGGAGCACTATGGAGAGAAAGAGACAGGAGGCAAAAAGCAAGACTAAAAGAAATGATGACGGTGTGAAGCGCTTCACATAGGGAGCGTGAGACGTACCTAAATGGCATACCAAATACAGCATATTAATATTACACTGACAGGGCCATGCATTAAGCTCTTCTGGACACAAAGCCACTGTCTTTTATGCCTGGAAATGGTTCTGCAGAGGTTTGGATGAAACAGCCAACAGCTAAAATGCCTCAAGCTTGCTAAGAAGCCATGCCAAGTTACTGCGTTTGGCACGGGCATCTAAAGCCATGCGAGCAGACGGCCGTCAGCTCTTAGTGCATGATGAAGTGATAGGATGGCGGACAGGGGAAAGGGGGAACGGTTCTGAGAAGCAATCACTCTGAAGCTACAATTCGTACTTCGTCAATCACGCCCATCCAGACGCTACAGAGAGTGAGTGCTTCACAGAAGCATTAAGACTATGGAAGCTACTGTATAGAGCTACAAACTACCCAAGACTCGACTCTACTACCCGACAGACACCTTCAACTCTATGAAATGAGTCTGTACAGTGTGAGACCAAAGCATTTCACTATTTCATATTTAGGTCAATCCTCTCGTCTGGGCTTTTAGTTCCTCGGCTGTCGCTAGGGCCCTAGTTGGCACCGGTCCTACCATTACCCTGTTGTTCCCGCCGGGGTTCCCTCCCAGCCTGTAGTTGTTGTAGGCCAGATGGCTGTATGGGTTGTACCCCACAAACCCAGGGGTGGTGGGCATTTGCTGATGGAGACAAATGAGACAAAACACGAATGAGAAATGACACAAACAAGGGAGGAAGGGACAAAAAAAATAAAAATATGAAAAGGAGAACCTGCTTTTGTTTTCTGTCATGATTTGCATAAAACATGCAAAAAGCAGCAATCTTTGATAGCAGCACAACCCTGGCATTATTCTACATTCATTTGTAGCAAAGCCACAGGCACTATGGGTGGTGGTGGAGGGACGGAACGAGGTGCTAGAAGGCTTCGTTAACTTTAGGGATTCAGATGGGGAGTATTTGAGCCAAATCTCTCGGTGGCATGTGACCTGAATAATCAGTCTCAAAACAGACAAAAATAACAGTTCTGGGACGCTAAAAGTAATTAATTGGGATTTGGATGAAATTCTTCCACCAATAAGGGATTCAAGGCTTCCAAGGATATTTGCGGAGCTAAGCATCAATGCTAAATAACTGCGAACGGTTCTCTGTATCTGTTTTAATGAATAATAATCAAATAATGTAGGAAAGCCTACACATAAGAGGCTTACACACTTAACGCTACAAACTGTGTTTAATGAATAACCAGGATGGTCATGAGTCTATAAAGTTAATGCTGCAGAACATACCTAAAAATCGAATTATGATAAGACCAAAAAATATATAAAAAACTCTGATTTTATTAAATGAACACGTGCTGTGGGTAACAGGGTGAAGCAAGGCACTGTTCATTTATACTCATGCGTCTCATGATATAGTCACAGAAAACGAATCAAGATAGTCCAAGATGCTGAAACATCATATTCATGAGTTGCATGTGTATAAATAAACACTGTACCACGCTTCACTCGGAGCATGTGGAAGTAGCACATGTGTTTATTTGCAAGCAAACCACCAAGAAGAAGAATATTTGACGGTTATAAAAAAAGAAATAGTATTATAAATTAATAAAAGATTTGCATTAAATATTAGATTTTTGGTTTTAATTGCAATAGTAAAGTAACAATACATTGCTTATTTTGTTTAATACTTTTGATTACAACAAAAATAATTGTTAGTCACACTGAACTGATCAAAAAAAAGTGGGAATGTGGCCTAGAATAGAGCCAACTGTGAACGCCCACATTTTTTGAGGCTTTCCCCAAATCAGTCAGCTCCAAAAGGAAGGTCCACACACACAGAAAATGATCAGATCAAAAGTCATTTACCAACTTTTTAAACATTGTTATTTGCATTACATTATGTTATGTTATGTTATATCACTTGACAAAATCCGCACAATCATTCTAGAATAATCAACTCTATTTAACCCAATCTATAATTTATTTTAATTATAGAAAAACTAACCCCCCGATGGTTATTCATTAAACACTGTCAGAGCCTAAAGCAAGCAGCACCTTTAGCACCTCACGGATTGACGGAGCCTCATAATCACACTTTCTGTGTAAAACTGCATTAAAAGCCAACCCATGTGATACCGTGTCCTTCCCACAATCCTCTCCTCTCATCTCTAAGAAACCTACGGTACGTGTTTGGGTGATGGAGGGGAGGGACTGTATGGATGATTGGCATGTTCAGGTTACTTACTGTTGTGGGGGCCGGGGTGGGGGCTGGGGCATAGGGAGGCCGCTCTGTGTGAGAGAGATGGGTGGAAATAATTAATAAAATTAAACTCCATCAAAAATTAATAATCAGCGATAAAGCCTACTTATTCGTCACATCTGCATCAGTTCAATGTATATAAAATCAAGTCACACCAAAAATGTTATTGTCAATTACATCAAGATTAGCACACCCATGTTTACACATTTACAGATTAATTAGAGAAAGTAGTAATATCAAATTACTCGATGGTAAAGCATCTTTAATAAAGTCGTTTCTGAAGATGGGTGGGCTTTTCAAAAGGGGTCTAAACCAACTAAGTGGTCTAATCAATCAGTTGAAATGTGCTCTTACTTGACATCTTGTTTGTAGGATTGAGGATATCAGGCTATCCCCATCATTTGGTTCTGCAATAGGGCAAAAACTTATTAGACGAATAGGCATGCTTTCAATATGTGCAAAAAATCATAACTTGTTGAAGCTGCAAACACCATGAATTCAACCTGCTTTCTGATCAAATCTGACATTTCTGAGCGTTTAACATCAAAAACACACACCCACCTGTTTAGCATGAAAATCTGAAATTCGAGACAATGGTTTGACTGAACTGGCCACAGTTTGTATGCGTGTTATTAATATTAATAACTAAGATGTGGATTTTAACCAAACTAGTTCAGATGTTGTGTTTAAGGATCTCAGGCCTGTACTCGATGCAGATAATGGCGCACACAATGAGCAGCTTGCCAAGAGCTTCATTTAAAGACAAATGTATTGAAACCACAGCTGCATGGGGGAAAACTACAAATATTGGTTATTAACACGAAATATAATGTAAACATGTTGTACTTGGTGAGCTATAAGCATACCGAGCACATGAATGCTAACATGCTACGTATCAATGAATGAAACTGGCTAACGTTAGCTGAATAACATAACATCGAGATATCATATTAAAGACAATTTTCAATTTACAATTTCAGGCCGAACATGGCTTTTAAATTATTTGTATTGAGTTTGACGGTTTTTTAAAAGATTAAATAGTGTACAAACACAACCCGTTGTCATCGAAACAGCATTAGCTAACGGGCTAGCATCAAACATTAGCAGCTAAAGTCGGACAACCGTTTAAGACATTAAGATCACAATACGTGTCAAAGAACTGCGTATGTGTGATATATTTTAACATTTATTATATGATGGATAAAAAGTTGTTTGTGGAAACCAATAAGTCGGAATAAAGTCCACCAGATTAGCGAGCACTCACCCCAGCTCTTTTGTTCCCTCACTGACTAGCGCTCCTCCGCACTCCGCAGGTTCAGGATGTGACACATTTGAGCTCTGGCACACTTCTGCTCCCCTAATGGACATAAACCAATACTACACTGACCAGACGCCACGAGCTGAGAGAACGTGCTCGACAAACGTAAAACTGAATACATTCCGTCTGATTTAGCAACTAAATCTCCCCAGTTTAGGTAGGTTTAGAAAAATAGTTCTCATATATATATATATATATATATATATATATATATATATATATATATATATAGAGAGAGAGAGAGAGAGAGAGAGAGAGAGAGAGAGAGAGAGAGAGAGAGAGAGAGAGAGAGAGATAGATAGATAGATAGATAGATAGATAGATAGATAGATAGATAGATAGATAGATAGATAGATATAGACAGACACACACACACACAGTTCAAATGTACTTTTTTCAGCTAGGATGCGTTAAAATGACCAAGGTACTGGCTGCTAAATATTCAGCTGTGCCATCACCTGAATGAATCACATTTTAAAACGATGTGATAATTTACTTTTATATTTTTTTAAGGGATACATTAAAATAGAAAAAAAGTTATTGTGAACTGGTATACTGTTTTAAAGATTTTTCTTTATTTATTAAATGTGAGCAGCCCTGGTGAGCCTTAGAGACTTGTTTCAAAGACATAAAAATCTTACTCTTAAATCTTTTTTTTTGTTCTGTCGTGTATATCAACAAAAAAATTGGTCAAATTTCATGGCAACCACTATTTGCCAGATTTTAAAATAGTTTTCTACTCTTTTCAGTATGTTTAATAACTGTAAAATCTGTGCTATTTATTATTATTATTATTTTTTTTAGTACAGCATGCTGCATAAGATCATATCTTAAATTATATAGCCTATTCCTATTAATGGTATACATATGTATAAAATTACACTGAATTAGAACCTATACAAGTATGAGAATTGAGACATTTGAAAATGCAGTTTATTTAAATGCTCATCATTTTGTTAAATCCAACAAAATATAGCAGTTTTCGATGCTAAATCTGACCAGATTAGTCGGTTTTCTGTAACACACTCTATTACACATTCATCACCCTATAAATATTCATATCTAAAATCCATTATATAATCCAACTGGAAGCTTGAGCACTACATTAACAATTTTATAATAGTATTCACCAGACTGACTTATTCATAAATTTTATTTTGACAATCCACTGGCATCAACATGATACCCATGTCTACTCATGATTCAAAAACATAATTAAAAAAAGTAAAGAGAAAGAGAAGGATTTCTGCACTGTAAACACTTACATAAAGAAGGCAACATGCTCCGAATAGTCCAAAATATAGGCTTGAAATCCTTTTGTTTGCCTCTTGTCAAAGTAAAGATCAAATCACTGTGCATAGAGCAAACGTAGTTTTCCATTCGCTGCAACAAGGCTTGATTGCACCTGCTGTTCAGATGCAAAGAAGAAGAGCAGACAGTACCTCAAGACCCAGTGTCACTGAGACCCAGACCTGTCTGACGCAATACTCTTAGCAACTGCTTTCAATGTCTTTGAAATATATTGTTAGAAACATATAAACAAGTTTAAAAGTAATTATATATAGAGATTTTTTTTATTGTAGAGTCCTCTGTTAAGTCCGTTTTCTTCATCTCATTGTATGTAACCCATTTTTCGCTCTGTTGGCCATATTCTTCAGCTGTTACCAGATCGTTGTAGTAACTAATCCACGTCAAGCTGTTATTTCAGAAGCCATTCATTCACTGAAAACAGAATTAGAGAATGTGCTGTCAGATGACTTTCTTTGGGAAGCACTTAAAACACTTATTCATCAAGACAAATGTGTCATTTCCGTCTGTTTCGAGAGCAATAATCTTAAGTGTCTAATTAGAGCACTCAGCTTTATTGCGCGCAGCATGCATGCATTTGTGACACAGAGTTACTGATGGGAAGTGTGACACAGACCTCTGTATTGCGGCCTCAGCACACGGTTGTTAGGACAGTCCCGTCTCTGACTGAAGTTGATGTTGGTGCGGATGCAGCGCTGGTGCAGTGGCTGCGTCGGCCGCATGTTGTCACCCATACTGAGGAAGATCTGAGACGGCTGGTTCTGGCTGAGGAGACGAAGGGACTGCATCTGAAATAATAGAATATAATAGAAATTATTTTTGAAAAAATCAATTAATATTTTTTTCAGCTTTTCTTCAGAAAATGTGCATTAAATTGCTCAAACGTGGCAGTAAAAACATTTATAATGTACCGTATTTATTATAATATATATTATATGTGTGTGTGTATATATATGTATGAATAAAGAAAATCGTTAATTTAAAGTGTAATAACATTTGGAAAAAATGCTTTTGTAATCTTTTAAAGTGTTTTTAGCATTTCACCTCTATCTGTGAGATGTAAATTGGCTTATTCATCAATATCCAGGTTGCTGTCTCAAGGCACGGTGGAATAGTTATCGACCCTTCATATGTGATAAAGCGGGAGGTTTCGGGATACAGCTCCTCAATATCGAGCCCCATCAGTAAGTATGCATCATCTGAACAGATATGAAAACAGTCAGCGGGATGAGGTGTATCTCACACACACTTACAATAATATATTCAACAGCTTTCATCACTATAAAAGCTGTCAACATTCCTACAGTACAATTATATTTTAATATCACTATTATTATTATTTTTTGTTTTTGTTGATGGCAAAACTGAGAGAAATAAAATGTCACTTCTTATCCAAGACCACCAGGTGGTAATACAAAGCCAAGTTTGTTTAGCCTGTCATTTTTCATTAAGACTGATGAAAGCCTGTGCAGAAAAGCAATAATTCACACTCAGACTGAGGAAACCTCTTGACATAAAAATACAGATGCAAGCAATTTTCAATCAAATGTAATTTAATGTTAACAATATTCATATAAATTCAATTTAATGCTACTAAAAATTTTTTTAATTCAGTTTAATGCCATCAAAAGCAACTTTTAATAGTTAAAAAGTGTGAACAGGAGCTCCCAAGGCCACTGACGTTATCAAAGACATGGGGATTTTGCAGACACTTACGTTTATATGTAATCCGCGTGACGGTCTCTCTGTTCAGCATGCGGTTTAGAAATACATTTGTAGGCTCTGAAATCTGAAGAGTCACATTTCAAAGACAACATTACTTAAAGCCTGGCATCTGCAGCTTTTCTGATGAAAAAGCAGAGTTTCATAAAAGACGGTTTTGTTTTAAGCATTAATCACAAATGACATGACCGTTAACTTACTGCTGAGATATTTCATTACGGCTTCACCATATCAAAAGTATAATCAATAACAGTCTAGTAGAATTTATTCTAGGGGCATCTGGATGGGGTTTTTTTTCCATGTACTGAAGATGAATGGCTTTCATCCATGTGCCTTCATTAGTAGCAGAATGCTGGAGATTCCCCGTCAACACGATCGCTGCGATCAGGGATGAAAGTGAACGAGGAGGCCTTCATCTGGACTGTGGCAGTTCTGCCTCAATTTACACAGCAGTCACGATTCACAGAGTCAGGGAGGCGATCCGTGAGTCTGATCATGGCATGCTGTGTGATGAGCTTAAATGCAGAGGAATCTCCACCATTATCTATCTTTTTTAAACAAAAATCAAGACAAAACTCAGTTTGCAGTTTTTAAATTAATTAATTTACTAAATTTTCAGTACCACTTTATTTTAAGGTGTCCTTGTTACACATAACATGTACTTACTATTATAATAAGAAAAAATTATGCATTTAATTACATGCAAGTAACCCTAAACCAAACCCTTACCATTTAGTAAGTACATGTAGTTAATTGTAGTTATTACTCAGTACTTAACATGTATAATTAAATTGTAACAAGGACTCCTTAAAACAGAGTGTAACCAAATGTTCATTTAAGAAATTTAGAAATTTTAAATCAGACATTATTTTAATATAATATGCCTTATAAAGTATATTTATATATCCTGAACTCTCAGGAACAAGTAATTCCAGAGCAGCTCTGAGCATTGCATTGTATTTTTAGCTCAAATAGGCCTGCTCTGAAAAAAATGGATTAGTGGTTCATTCAATCCCATTCTCGCCTTTCCCAGCATGCACTGGGGCATGAATAATTCATATGGATTGACCATTTGCCAGTTTTATTTACGCTGTTGTTTGCCATCATCTGTGTGAAGCCAAACAGGTCAAGAAATTAAACATATTTCACAGAGCTCTTTTTAGGTTACAATATTTATTTTATTTTTAAGAGTTAATATAGGAATAGTTTTAGGCATTTCTTTCCCCACATCTACAAATAAGAATAGTTACACTGCACCTTGCAAGCACACAATGCACAAACAATGAGATATTCAATATTGATAAGTGCAATATTGATGATTAATAATGAAGATATGACTCTGAAAAAAAAATTATTAAAATATTTTTGTGGTTATATTGCATCCTGGCTGTCATTCAAAAATGTTCTGGTCCAGAATGCACATTTTTTTACCCAAGAGAATTTTTCTCAGAAATGCCTTTTATTCATTTTGCACCCATCAAAAATATGACTCTCGTTTGTCATTGAAGTAAACTTTGTTTTCAATCATTTAGATTCATATAAATAATTTAAATGTTATGTGGAATTGCTTAAAAAGGAATGGTTTGTTTCCTTCAAGAACATGAGCAGCATTGATGCATAATGAATGTAGATGATATGAAACAACTGATGCAGTATACTGCAGTCTTATTTTTTTTTCTTTTTGCATTATTCATTATTAAATTATCTAGATTTTTAGAACTGAGCAAAAACTGATTAAAAGCTAATATAAGAGTGAATTATTCCATGTTAAGTTTTTATTTAGAATTTATTTATAGTTTGACGTAAAATGAAAACCATTCATATATTATATAATGCTTAAAAAACTTTTCGACATTCAATCACTTTTACATTCAAATGCACATTCAAGCACTTTTAATTAACCACACATTCATATCCGACTGGACAAGAACTTCTGATCTCTTAAGTCTATATAATGTTTGCTAAAGTTTAATGCAGTTTAAGGCTAATTAATGAATCGTAACCTTTCATTGTGTAAACTTGAAGCAGCTGAGACTACTAACCTTTATGAAGATAGAAACAACTGCTATTCCATTAGGACTCCGGACGGCATCACTGTAATTTAAATACAAATCCTGATTATAATGGATGAGCTGCACCTGTGAAAAAAAAATAAAGGAAAAAATAAAGTGTGACTTCCAGTTAAAAAACAAAACAAAACACTTCCTGGATAACAAACACCTGTTAGGTGTGAATAGAGGCCAAAACATTGTGAGTGTATATTTGGCAGTGCTATGCTTAAAAAAAAAAAGAAATCCTGTAATGCATAAAACATGCCCATACAGTGTCTGTATATGACTGGATATAACTATTAATTTCCATTGTGTCAGCTTGTAATCTCGTGTGACACTGTAATGACGGTCAGTACATTAATCCGTATAAATATTTTGCTGAATGTGGTGTATAAATTGTTAATGAATTGTTAATGGGACCATTACGAAGCTCCTTTATGCTCCTCCATCCTGCTTTATCGTTCTTTCAGCGCAGCTCAATCAAAGCAGAGAGATGGAAGCCAGGAAAGCTGCTGCTTAATTTTCAGTGGCTCAAAATTGCATTGGAACTCATTAGAAAATATGCTTCAGTCATCAGTTATAATGAGCTTGCTTGTCAGCTTCAAAATGAAGTTGTTGGAAAGCTGCTACCCATATAACCTCATTTGGATTAGGAAAATGAAGTGAAGCTGCTGACTTCAGTGAAATCAGAGGTGAGGTGAGGATCTGAGAGGGCCGCACAGCTTTGCGCCACAATAAGATGAAGTCTTAACTCATTAAAATGATTTGATATTCCTGGCACCGACTGGTGGTCTTCTTGACCGTTTGAAATCTGGCTCTTGTTGTACATTAAGAATTGTTTGCTCTGTTTCAGTATGAGAGTCAATGACAAGAGTCTCAAAAACAAAGAAAGGGCTATCTTTAAAAAAACAAAACTATAGATTAAATTGTTTAAATTTCTTTCAAAAAATCATTGGTATAATCACACACGCACACCCTTTTTTTTTTTTTTACACTTTTATAGAAGTCTCTTATGCTCTCCAAGGCTGTTGGCTGCTTAACAGTTTTGTGGAACATTATAACTTTTAACAGAATAATGGTCCTTACTGCTACTTAAAAAAAATAAATAAAATTATATATATATATAAATATAATATATATATATAAATATATATATATTTCTTGCCATTTTCACCTTTATCACGATAGGACAGATCATAACTGTCACATGTATAACACATGTTGCTTACATGATCAATTTATGCATCTTTGTTGAATAAAAGAATAAATAAATATCTTACTGACCAACAATTTGTGTATAAAATAACAATAATAATACAATTTCTTAATTCAGAATTTCATTCTTCTTCTTTACATGACCAAGATTACCCTTACATTTTTGACTGTCACTCCAAAAAAAAAAAACATATGAGCAAGTTATTCAAGTCACTTTATGCATGCACTGCATTTTTATAAATTTTTTTAATAGTGGAATAGATTCAGACAATCAAATAGAGACAAAAACTAGGCTCCACAAAAACTTTAAGAAGCACCTGTGTGATGGATGCGGTTTTTCCTCACTATTAAAATGAACATTTCCAGCACAAGACCAATTCATATCCGACTGTGCAATCTGGAAGAGGACCCACTGCTTTACGCTTTTATCTAGTTCCTTCTTAAAGCACAATCACATCTTAAGATAGGAATTTCCATAATCCTTTGGCCTTTAATCCTGAATAAAAAGACTTTATTAATGCAAACTCAGTGACACCGTACAATGCACACGTTTTGTGGGAAATAGTGAATTTATCACTCCAGTGAAATTTGCAACAGTTGACTTGGCTTTGGAATATTTCTCTCTGATCTCCTCAAATAAAATTTCATTGTGGTCTTTGTCTAACTCTTTTTTTTTCATATTTCATGTTGTCGAAGAAAATGGTCTCAGGGAAGTAGATATTTTTTTCTGGTGCAAAAACTGATGCAGAATTTTGCCTATTTCATTAACTTCAGTGCCAGCACTTCAAGGGTTTGTCGCCCCATCCAGACCTTTGAAGGAGGACAGGTTTAATTGAATCCCACAGAAGTGATGCATTTCACTTTGCCTCACCTCTCCAGGGAAGGCCTGGCCGTTGAGCAGGTGCTCGGAGCCCCGACTGTCCTCTGCGCCAAAGTGAAGCCGGATCTCCTCCAGCCTGTAGCTGTAGCTCAGCGGCCCGCCAGAGATGTTCACCAGGTGCGACTTGTCTGGGCGCAGGGACACATGTCGGCCCGTGTTATACATCGTTCCACTGACCTGAAAAACAAACCTACAATGTAAACAAGCTGTAAATAAAACAGATTATTGGAGTATGTTTTACAAGAAAGAAAAGAGGTTTCAAAGTAAACCTTACACCAAATTACTTACACCTCATTTCTGTCCTTTCCTGATAAAACCGTATTAAGTGATTCCATTTTACAGCGAGTACATTTGGGAGGACAAAGGTGAAGCAGTTTTCACCTGGATAGGCTTAAAAGGCATTATACGCACTGTTTAGACGTTTATGCCTCTCGCACAGGAAATTACTGGAAAAACAGGCTCGATATAATAAACCGACTGTTTTGATACTGATGGGACTGAGGTTTTTTCAGGTAAACCTGGTTGTCAGGTGCAACTGCTGAGGTAGGGAATTATGAAGCAAATGCATCCAAGCTGAAAAACGAAATACCTATAAATGGAAAACAACAGCTGGAATGCTTTGTCTTTACTTTGTGGTAACATACTGCTTTAGGATTTTCTAATTGAGGCCAAAATGTGTCTTGTAAAGGCACCCCCAGTGATCAGAACATCTTTGTAAACAGCTGTGAGAAGCGTTCAAGAGTGTATTCTAATGCAGATTTCAAATGAGTTGAATATATGTTGGCTCATTTGTGATCTGGAGACAGTTTTAAGAACGTCTGATCCCTCAGGAACATGAGAATGAGGCAATACATTTAGCTTGAAGTCTCATCAGGATAAATTCTTAGCAAGAGGTTATTACGATCACTTTGAACTTGTAGCCCCTGAAATAATTCAGAATACAATGGCCAACTTAAGCTGAACTTTCAGTACAAGGGGTGACACGTCATTTATTAACAGCCATTAATCACCAAGTGTCCACCAAAACTCCAAGACTATGAAAGCTTGATGTTCCAAATCAGAGAATGGACAATGAAAGTCAACCTTCCTTTCTCATGACTGTTATTTTGTATCACGATACACTGTCAGAAAAATTAAAATGTGCAAAAACCTGTACCTTTATGGTACAACCACTTGTTTAGTGGGACCAGTTACCCTCCAAAGGGATGCGTTTGTAATAATATTTGGTGCCTTAAAGTAGTATTATTGTACTCTTAACAGTATTATTATGCACCATTTAGGGTGTAAAGAAAGTAGGAAGGTGTGACCCAAGTGACAAGTTTGTATACCCCTTAAAGGCACCATTTTGTTATTTTGCAAGAGTGACTTAATTTTTTACATTTTTAATTGCAACTTTATCTCTTTATAACAACAACTTTATATCTCACCAGTGTTATTTTTGTATTACTTATTTCAAGTTTGATAAATATGTATAAAATACATAAAAATATTTTAAATGGGCTTTTTTATATTATCAGTTTTTTTTTTCATTTTTGCATTTATAATTGTATTTTGTGTTTTTGTCATTTTAATAGTTTTAGTTATTCTAATATTTTTGTTTGTCAGTAATTTTTAACACTTTAACTTAAACTCTCTTTATTGCAGTTGGAAAGGATTTTTCTAATTTGAACATTTATTTTATTGAACACCGATATGAGCAAGAACAAGTAAATCCGATAATTCAATTCAGAAACTTAAGAGTGAATAAATGAACGCTAGACAGTCCATCAAAAAAAAAAAAAAGACCATAAACTTTTCCATTACAGCCTTGAGTTTCAATGCATGAATTCCATTATTTAACAGCCCTCCAAGTAAGCAATGCCTCCAACCAATCAAACGGACTTGAATTCATGGAGAACATTTAGGTCTCCAATGGAATTGTCTCTAGGAATAACAGTGCAAACTGCCCACATAAGAGAGCACAGTCATAACAAGCTCAAAGGAGCAATGCATACATAAATGTAATTGGGTTCTCCGAGAAATAAGAGCAGAAAAAACCTCCAGAGGAAAACAGCAGTACACTTTTATTTCAGGCTCCTGACTAAGTCTAGTGTACCAATGTATATATAAGCGAAGATGAACTACGTATATCATCCATAACCACAACCTCTTGGAGCTCCACTGGGAGAATTCTTCACTGACAGCCCTGTCAGCACAGGATGGTGAGTCTGCCTAATCTCCCCCAGCAGATGCACAGGCGGCATTAATCATAAAACAGGATGTTAAATGAGGAATTAACTCCTTCCTTTCCCTCCCGCTCTGTGGGAATAAAGGCCCTCAAGATCTGTATGACAATAACCACTCGAATCCCTTCAGGGAGGTCAGGAGTGATATCTGATGTCCCCGAACATCGATAATCAAACACTGGACTTTGTGTCTGGTAAATGAGTTTAGTCACACTAATCTGCTGACTGACTCACTGCAGGTGCATCTTACTGAAAGCAAATGGCGAGCAGTTGTGCACACCAGAGAGAATTAGCGATCTCATTACAGCACTGTTATGACAAACTGACAGTCGTGGTGCATTAGCCATCTTCAAAGGCTTCATTTGGAAAGCTTCACTGTTGTGCTTGGCAAAAAATATTTGAGGAGCCGCTTCATTGGCCGATAGGTGTGTATAAGATAGTCACCGAAATGAATTAAGACTCAGGAACAAACCACAAAACGAGCTGTGTGCACAACAGCCACAGAAGTAAATACAGAATGTGATTAGATTTGACAAATGGACCATTAAACTGGGGTTACGATTTGTGGCCGGATCTTGTCAAAATCCTAGTGAATCATGGGACATCGGTCTGAAGTGAATAATGTGTGACGGTCCATCTTCCACCAGTTCAATTCATGTGAAAAATAGCTATTTTATGACCTAAAACAGATATTATGGAAAGGATTATGATGCAACAGTCAATCATATTCTGTGATATTTTAAGAAAGAGCTTTAGCCTTTCCAGTACTTACCTTACGTTGCCCTGCATTGAGCCGAAGCGGATTGAGGAAGGGGTCAAAAATCATTCGACTGGTTTCGATGTTGACCGGCGACTGTCTCTTCCCAATCGCACACAGGTTCCAGGCAGTGTTAACTAGTCCCCAGAAAGATGGCACTAGCAAATTATAAACACAAAAAGTGGAGTTCAGAGCAATAATTTTCAGCTGTAGACTGTTGCATTTGCCGTTTTGTAATGGGTCATGATCTGTTTTGAGAGGGATATGTTTGGGATTATCTCAAATTGCTCATCCCAAATTTCCTCTGCAAACCCAATCTATTATGTGATGTTATTTTTGAGTTTGGATCTAGTGGTTGATATCCTTTGAGACAACCTTTTGACTAGCAATCAGTTTCAACACTTAATTACCAGGCGCAGCGCCGGTTCTCTTTTGAAAACGAGGTCATTATCGTGCATCCAAATGAAAGAACTGCATGTGAATGCGATTTGCTTCGCAAAAACAAACTCGAGAAAAAAAGAGAAACAGATGGAATTAGTCACATTAGCCACACAGCCAAAGGACATACTTGACCTTATATGATTAATTTATTCTCGGAGATGTTTCACAGTCCTAGAACAGTAAACAACTTTATTGCCGAATGGAATGACTTTATTAGTGCATTGAACCTTAAAATTAATTTATCATATTTAAAATCAACATGACGGATTAAGGGAAGAGACCAACGCCTGTGGCTTAAGAGAAAGTTCAGCTAAAAATTAGATTTTGGTCATCAATTACTCACCCTTGTGTTATTTCAAACGTGTATAACTTTCTTATTTTGTGCGACGCTAAATGTTTCGTAGAATGTTGGAAGACAGACAGACCATTGGAGACCATTCGATTCAATTGTTTGAAAAACAAGCAAACAAAAGACAATTCCCAAAATATCCTCCACAGAACAATCAGTCATAAAGTTTGAAGTAACATGAAGGTGAGTAAATGATGACAGGTTTTTGGGGAACAATCTAGCTGAGGTGGAGTGAGTGACAGGAGTGCAAGAGCAGATGGTGCGGTGACCCTGACCTCCACACTGGCCTCGTCATCCTCATTAGATCACCGAGAGCTCGGATGCTTCAATGTAAAGACAGTATCACCTTTAGTCCCCATAGGCTGAGATTATAAGCAGATTTATCCAGCATGAACAAGTGATCCCCTGGCCTGATTTTCCTCTCATCATGTCCAGCTCTGTGGGAGTGAAACTGGACTGGGCTACGTGATGTGTTGCCGTATTAAATTAGAAAGAGTAAAAAACACATTAGAGACAAAGATTATGCTGTACGAGTAAGCTGTGGAATAACACAAGCTCTCCTCTGTCGAATGCATGAAAGCTATCTACGCGTATTTGTATTTATTTTCAGCATCTCTTTGTACAGTGACCTAAATAAATGATTGTTTCCAAACCCGTGATCTAACTAAGGTGTAATCCTGCTTCTGTCAGGCATCCTAACAGCTACTGAGCTCATTATGTCGAGTCTGTTGTTATTTTTTCACTTCTCAAATGTCTCTCTCGGTGCTTTCTTAAATGTCAAGGAGAGACAGAATATGCAACTCCTCATAAAGCTGAAGGGAGGAACGAGTAAGACGTTTGTGCTTATTTGGAAGTAGGCTCAGCTCAGCCTATAATTTAAAACGCAAGACATCAAAATCCTAAAGTCACAAAGTTGTCAGACAATAGTTATATAATCTTAGATAGAAGAAATACAAAAAACTTAAATATGAACATACTCATATATTTCAGGGGATTTTTTGCACCAAAAACATTTATGTCTATTTTTTTTTTATTCAAATGATTTCCATCCTCTCTGATGCACCGATATTAAAATCCTGGGTGATTTGATAAGCTGATAATGGACGCCAACTGCCTATGTATTTCTGCTAAAATCTCAGTGTGCTTCCAGTATAATGTTCTCCCATAGACAACTTTGGTATAGCAAACTCTTTCTGCCATATTTCTGTAAAATACTGTAAAATAACAATTGCTAATAATATAACAACTAATTATATATCATAACCAATTTTAATTAGATACGATATAGCAAACTAAAGGTAAATTTAGTTTGCTATATTGCTAATCGATTATTGCTCTTTTCCTTTTGTTGTGGGACACTTCCTCAAGATTTCATTTTGATTTTATTTTTCTTGTAACTTCCATACACTGCAGATACATTCCAGTACAGGCTAAATATGGAAGCATATTTTTATAAGCTGATACATAAAGATTATGATTATTAAAACATGAAAAGATTGACCAATATTAAAACAAATTGCATGTACATCAAAATGCGCATTCACTTTGAATGGAAAGGATTACATTTATGCAGTTTTATGAATATTTTCAATTTTGGAGTCCCCTACAATTAAGTGAGTGCAATTCACTATTCAAAATATGTCACTATGGTAATTCACATGTGTTGCTGCTGTAAAGCAAAATGCCCTTTTAGTTGATTTTTGCACCAGTTCACCAAACTTACATACTCCCAGACTGGACATTTGGAGAACGCAAAGGAAAGAAATAAAAACCATTCACTGTACCATCAGAATGCAAACAAGACAGACAAAAACAACAACAAAATAACAAGCCATGCATCCGAAAATAAAACACAACAACAACAGCCTGAGTTTCTGTTTGTGGTCCCGCTGAGTCGTTTGTATTTTTAGCTAAACTCATTCTGAATCCATTGTTAAGGTCCGCAGAGCATTTTGAGCTCTGCTGCTTCCAGTCTGTCCTATCCAGAGTAATATAGTGATTTTTCTGTAGCAATTGATGAGTGGTAGACAGATGGCACCCACCCTCATCCTCAGGATCTGTGCCAGATTTGGCTTTGGGTTCAATACATTAATGAGAACTCTCTCGAAGTGCTTTTTAGGTATGACAGGGGACAAATACATCAACCAAACAGCATTACAGTACAATTCGAAGCTGAGCGCTGCTGTTACATCATGCTCAAAGTTTCATAAAGTCTGACATTTGGAAGCAGTACATTCATTTTAATGCTACAAATATTTACATCTTACACTTTCTCTTGACTTTACACATTTCTGCATCTGAGAAATTATTCAACAGTGCAGTTTTCCAGATGAAGAGAGAGGAACTGTTTTGTTTGTTTGTTCATGCACAGTGCTGATGGGAGATAGCCGAACAAATATTAATCACAGTATAATGGAGAATTGCTTCTTCAGTTTCACTAATAGTAGCGCATAAATGCAATCACCTGAAACATCAGACCAGCACTTAATAATGGCTTATTTTTAAATGTTAAAAGCAAGAAAATCTCTCCAGACTTTCGGGTCACCATTTATCTTTTTTGGATTCTTTGATGAATAGAAAATTTTTACTGCAACTTTTGATTAATTCAATCCATCCATGCAGACCCAAACTTGCTGACCCCAAAGACTGTCTCTGATTT